>NC_079914.1:5337188-5597236 GCF_024868665.1 Triplophysa rosa
ATGTATTTAATTATAAATAAATCTTTTATAGAAATAAATACATTAATATGTAAAAATAAGCAACCTTTTAATAAAAAAAGTCAGGTCAAAAAAGTTTATCTGCACACATTTGCAAATGCAAAAATGCAAAACATATGCAACCATTGTATATGTACATACAGATACGTTATTTGATCTGCGAGATGAGATTAACTTGACATTCTTCTGACTATTTGTATAGCATTATACTTTTAATAAATAAAACCTATGTTTCTTTTCAATGGTAAATTCCACATAAGTAAGATTAAGTCTCAATTTTCAACAGCCCCTCTGGTAAACGTCTGACAGAACCTCAGTTTGATCCATTTCTATTCATATTCAACTATGATGATGGGAATGTTGAAGGCTAAACGCAAACATCCTCTAACAGATCTTCGTCTATCAAAAACATTTGACATGCAGTATTTATAAATGCAAAGATTACAAAACCTTTTTTAAAAACCTTGGCAAATTCCTCAAATTATGCGAAGGCACTTTGTAGTCGACATACTGCTGTAGCTTTCCAAGTAATTGTGTCAAAGATATTTGACAGGCTCTTCATGGGAATTGAGAGAACAGAAACCACTGAAGGATTAAATGCGAGCACATTAAAAAGAAAATGGGAAGGCACATACATCTAGTTTGTGGAAGACAGCGCCACCTTGTGGTGAATAACCTCAGGTGCACTGCCTCCTGTGGAAAACTATACTCCCCTAAAACACACATTTTACACTCTCACCAGTTTAAATTGCCCGTTTACAAGACCCAGCTGTCTATAAACACACATAGAAGAGGATCAAATAAAATCCCTACAACATAAAGTGTCTGATTCCAACTTTATTCAGTTACATTTTTCATTCATAACACATGTTCTGACCCACAGATGATCAGAGGACATCACGTCTACATTGCAATAAACCCACAGTCAGCATGTAAAGCAGATGAATGGGCCCGATGTATTCAGTCGACTGCAACAAATGATGCATGTTTTAGAAAACCAATTGGTTAGCTCGGTGTACCCACAATGCAACAGAAGGACACAGAAACAGCAACAGCATCACGTCAGCACAATAATAATGTAAATGAATGATTTTGTGAACGGGATTAATGTATGAATGTCGTACACAGATGTGTTATTTTATAATCGTTGTAAGAAAATTGATTTTATTTAATAAACAAGCTGCTTTGCACCGTATCGTATGTATTTTACACCAGGTTCCAACACAATTTCATTGTTTTGTTGATGATTTGATTTTCTTTATTATGGGGAACACAAAAGAAGATATTTTGAGAAATGTCTTGGTGGTTTTGTGTCCATACAATGGAAGTCAATGGGGTTCAATGTTGCTTGGTTACGACGTTCTTCAAAATATCTTCTTTTGTGTTCTACAGAAGAAAGAAAGTCATAAAGGTTTGGAATGACATGAGGGTGAATAAATTATGTTAGAATTTTCATTTTTGGGTGAATTATTCTCTTTTATTTTCTGGCGAACTCTTGCTTTAAATCACACACTGCACCTTCATCCTAAGAGTAAAGAGTAAATCAAACAGTACTGACTTGATGTCGATCTGCGCAGGTGGTGGGAACGCAGCAGTCATTCAAGGACATTGAGAGCGGTGAAGTGTGCAGTGTGTGTTTCTCTCTCTCCTGCTTAGGAAGGAACTCATCAAAGTGAACATTAGCAGCACGGCCCTGATTATTTTGGGTGCTGTTATATAATGGTTCAAAGGTGCCATTAATCTTCGTGCTCAGATGAACATCTCATTTGAAGGAGTCGCCTTGATTCGCTCACAAAGGATGAATTCAGCAATTGTTAAATTGCTTTTTGCACCATGTGTTTCTAAACAGACTAATCTAAGAGCTGTAACCTTCTTCTAACCTTCTATGTGTTTATTAGACCCACAACTTAATGAATACATTTTTGTATTATCTGTGAAATGTATGCAAACAGAGAGAGAGAGAGAGAGAGAGAGAGAGAGAGAGAGAGAGAGAGAGAGAGAGAGAGAGAGAGAGAGAGAGAGAGAGAGAGAGAGACCCGACGCAATGTAATATCTGACATATGAGCTCCCCCTATGGGTTACTGGTAGAGGTGCAGTTGAGTGACAGAGTGATACAACACATTCGACAATGAACCCACAACTGGCCCTGAGCTCCTGAAAAATTCATCAGCCTGTTAATGCAACAGGCTTTGCTTTTTATCACCCACTTACATTTCTCTCTGTCAGAATAGAGAATCTCCTATTGAAACATGTCATACTGACTGTATTAAAAGCAGAGACAGGACTGTACTGTAAATCAGCTGCATATTATGAATATGAATGTACAGCCGTGGAAAAAATTAAGAGACCATTAAAATATTTTACTATTTATAGGTATGAGTTTAGGTAAACTGATCATTTTTATTTCATTCTGTGAACTACTAACAATATTTCTCCCAAATGTCAAATAAAAACATTGTTTCTATTTGCATTTATTCGCAAAAAATGAAAACTGGAGAAACTCTGTCAAAATAACAGAAAAGATGCTCTGTATTTTTTCAGGCCTCAAATACTGCAAAGAAAACAAGTTCATATTAACGTTTAAGCAATACAATACAAGTAGTATTTGAAGAGTTTATTTCCAAAATGAGATAACTCATCATTGATTATGTTATCATGTTTTTATTGTGTTTTATTGTATTAGTTAGCTCTTTTTTTTAGTTATTATGGCTGAAATCAAAGCATACCAACTGCAGTTTGATTGATATTAATTGGAATGCACAATAAAAAACATGATTTTAGTTATTTTTGTGTATCTCATTTTGGAACCAAACTCTTCATTTGTACACTGATTTAGGAAAATTATTTATTTATGTGATAACCTTGATTCCCTTTCTGTCGGTCTCTCGACGTTGTGTCGAACCGACAGATGGGGTTCGTCCCTGAGAACCAATCGCTTCCGACTACTTAGAAAAGGCCAATGAAAATTGGCAAATGAAATTTGCATGCCGGACTCCGCCCCGGAAATCCGGGTATAAAAGGGAGACGGCATGCATCATTCATTCACTTTAGTTCTGAGGAGCCTGAGACCTCTCACGACTGCTGCAGAGGACAGCACGTGTTGTGGCAAGAGGACACAACGTCTCGTTCCCTCCATCAGGGAACCGAGGTTACAATCGTAACCGAGACGTTCCCTTTCTGTCGGTCTCTCGACGTTGTGTCGAACCGACAGATGGGGTTCCAATGGAAAACGCCATAACACTTTGCCCTGTCACAATCTCAACGAAGCGACTGTGACTGGCCTGGGCGTGTCAGCCGTGAGCGCTACCGCGAAATTGTAACCTACCAGTGGGTAGGTAGGGGGTCCCAGAGCTTTCTTGAAAGGTGGGAAGGCTCCTACCTTCGGCCTCACAGGCGGCGCCCTTGTTTCTCTAACAGCGAGAAGCCGCCCGGAACCGTAAGGCCACTGGGTAAGCGCTACTTCCTCAAGTGGGGGATGTGCTACAGAGACCACATCCTACCACAGTGAGGAGTCTAGTGGAGATACCAACATGGTCTTCAACATGGATGGGGGAGAACTCATGGGAAGAAAGAGCGGTTGAAGAGAAAAACGCAAGGTGGAGGTCCACCTGGGGAGGTCATGGGTTACCAAGGTGGGAACCAGCATGAAGATACATCAGACGGAACCGCCCTACTGGGGGGTTGCAACGTCTGGTAGCACTAGGTCCGGTTAGAGCTATGTTGCGAATAACTCCGGAGATACCCGGCCTAAGGGGCAGGGCTGCTCTGCCCAGCCCGCCCCAGAGGGTGCTTGCTTAGTGATGGATGGAGTGCCTGTTCTTCGCCCAGTGGGGAAGGAAGGGAGGCTGAATCGGTATACTGACCCACTCGAGAGAGGGGGAAAAGAACCGAGCAGGCGTACACCCTATCAGTTGCTGGTCCTACATGTGGCCATGCAGGATGCGGGCTGACACCGGCTCTACGCGGAGGTTGTAAAACCTCGCGAAGGTGTTGGGTGTAGCCCAACCCGCAGCTCTGCAAATGTCTGCGAGAGAGGCCCCCCGTGCCAGAGCCCAAGATGCATCATTCATTCACCTTTTGTTCTTCGGAGCCTTCGCTGATGAAGATCGACTCTTGCTACTTAGCAAAAAAATTCTACATTGCCGGTTCTACGACGTGGTGCAGCGGACTGTCCCTTCCTGCAGCGACTTCCCCTGGGCATCTCGGCAATTCCAGAGGTGTTCGAGCTGCAGACGGTGACTCACCGTCTGCATTTCTAAAAGAGCTAATTTCTCCAGCGCGGCATGTCCCGCTGTTCTCGTGGGTGCGGTGTCCTCATCGAGGAAGGGGACAAGCACGATGTCTGTGTCAGGTGTTTGGGGGTCCAACACGCTGAGGCAGCCTGCGGGCAGATGGTCATAGAGACGTTGCGGTCACGTTTGGCTGTCTTCTCCCAGAAACCCGCCCAAGTTTCGAGGCATCCTTGCCACCTCAGTCAGAGGCCGGGATGCTCCCGTACTACGGGGCGAGGTCGCGTCCGTCCCCTTAGCCGAGATGTCCAAGGGGTTTTACAGCCCTTACTTCATCGTCCTCAAAAAAGGCGGGGGGGTGCGCCCCATCCTAGATCTGCGTACCCTGAACAGACACCTGCACAAGCTGCCGTTCAGGATGCTCACGCAGAAGCGCATCCTGGCATCTGTCAGATGTCAGGATTGGTTCATGGCAATCGACCTGAAGGACGCTTACTTTCATGTCTCGATTCTCCCTCGTCATCACCCGTTCCTACGGTTCGCTTTCGAGGGTCGGGCATATCAGTACAGAGTCCTCCCCTTCGGTCTGTCTCTGTCTCCACGAGTCTTTACGAAGATCGTGGAGGCCGCCCTCTCTCCCCTCAGGGAGAAGGGTGTGAGGGTACTCAACTATCTCGACGACTGGCTTATCTTGGCACACTCGCGAGATCTGTTGTGTGCACACAGGGACCTGGTGCTCCGGCACCTAGATCGATTGGGACTACAGGTCAACCGAGAGAAGAGCAAGCTCTCCCCCGTGCAGAGCAACTTCTATCTTGGTATGGAACTCAACTCTGTCACCATGACAGCGCGACTGTCCGCAGTACGTGCCCAGTCGGTGTTGAACTGCCTGGATCATTTCACGCAGTCAGCGGTTCCCCTGAAACTATTTCAGAGGCTCCTGGGACACATGGCATCCTCGGCGGTGGTGATACCCCTCGGGTTGATGCACATGAGGCCGCTCCAACACTGGCTCAAGAGTCGAGTTCCCTGGAGAGCGTGGCACACCGGCAGCAGGCCGACGCACCCTAACCCTGTGGTCTTCCATGACCTTCCTTCGGGCAGGGGTGCCCCTAGGGCAGGTTACGAGGCATGTCGTGGTGACAACGGACGCCTCCCTGCAGGGTTGGGGTGCAGTGTGCAACGGGCACGCAGTGTCGGGGCTTTGGACGGGCCCCCGCCTGCGCTGGCATATCAATTGCCTAGAGTTGTGGGCCGTGCTACTCGCACTGAAGAGGCTGCAGCCTCTCGTGCAGGGCAAGCACGTGCTGGTCCGGTCGGACAGCACTACTGCAGTAGCGTATATCAATCGTCAGGGTGGCGTTCGCTCACTGCAGTTAACACGACTCGCCCGACGCCTCCTCTGGTGGAGTCAGCAGGTGACCCGCTCCCTGCGTGCCACGTATATCCCAGGCGACCTGAACCAGACAGCCGACGCGCTCTCTCGTCGGTCTATGCCTTGCGGAGAGTGGCGACTCCACCCCCGCACAGTCCAGCTCATTTGGGTGCAGTTCGGGCAGGCCCAGGTAGACCTCTTTGCCTCCCTCGAAACCGAGGGACCCCTCGGCACGGATGCCCTAGCGCACAGCTGGCCGCGGGACAAGCGGAAGTATGCCTTCCCCCCAGTGAGCCTCATTGCACAGACCCTGTGCAAGGTCAGGGAAGAGGAGCATCAAGTGTTACTCGTTGCGCCACACTGGCCCAACCGTACTTGGTTCTCGGAGCTAATGCTCTTGATGACAGCTCCCCCCTGGCCGATTCCCCTGATGAAGGACCTGCTTTCCCAGGGGAAGGGCACGTTATGGCATCCTAGGCCAGACCTCTGGAACCTCCATGACTGGCCCCTGGACGGGATGAGGAGATCCTGAGTGGTCTGCCCCCAGCGGTGGTAGCTACCATTTCTCAGGCTAGGGCACCTGCCACTAGGCAACTGTACGCCTACAAGTGGCGCCTCTTCTTGACCTGGTGTGCTTCTCGAGGACAAGACCCACGGAGTTGTGCGATCAGGTCCGTGCTGTCCTTCCTACAAGAGAGACTCGAGACTAACCTCTCCCCCTCCACACTGAAAGTGTATGTAGCCGCCATTGCTGCTCATCACAACTCAGTTGCTGGGAAGTCTCTAGGGCAGCACGACCTGGTCATTAGGTTCCTAAAGGGCGCGAGGAGGCGCAACCCGCCTCGTCCGCGCTCCATACCCTCTTGGGACCTGGATGTCGCCCTGACAGGTCTCACCAGGCCCCCCTTCGAGCTCCTAGGGGATGCCTCTCTTCCTCATCTCACGATGAAGACGGTTCTCCTTATGGCGCTCGCCTCCATCAAGAGGGTAGGGGATATACAGGCTTTCTCCGTGTCCCCTGACTGCCTGGAATTCAGACCCAGGGATTCTCACGTTATCCTGAGACCTCGGCCCGGCTACGTGCCCAAGTTTCCCACCGCTCCCTTTCGGGACCAGGTGGTGAACTTACAGGCGCTCCCCACTGGGGAGGAAGACCCAACCCCATCCGTGTTGTGTCCAGTACGTGCGCTGCGCCTCTACTTAGACCGCACACAGAGCTTCAGGAGCTCGGATCAGCTCTTTGTCTGTTTCGGAGGTCAGCAGCAGGGGAGAGCTGTCTCCAAGCAGAGGTTGGCCCACTGGATTGTGGACGCAGTCAAGGCAGTTTACCAATCCCTAAATCGCCCGTGCCCCCTAGGAGTGAGGGCCCACTCCACCCGGGGTGTAGCCTAATCTTGGGCTCTGGCACGGGGGGCCTCTCTCGCAGACATTTGCAGAGCTGCGGGTTGGGCTACACCCAACACCTTCGCGAGGTTTTACAACCTCCGCGTAGAGCCGGTGTCAGCCCGCATCCTGCATGGCCACATGTAGGACCAGCAACTGGTAGGGTGTACGCCTGCTCGGTTCTTTTCCCCCTCTCTCGAGTGGGTCAGTATACCGATTCAGCCTCCCTTCCTTCCCCACTGGGCGAAGAACAGGCACTCCATCCATCACTAAGCAAGCACCCTCTGGGGCGGGCTGGGCAGAGCAGCCCTGCCCCTTAGGCCGGGTATCTCCGGAGTTATTCGCAACATAGCTCTAACCGGTCCTAGTGCTACCAGACGTTGCAACCCCCCAGTAGGGCGGTTCCGTCTGATGTATCTTCATGCTGGTTCCCACCTTGGTAACCCATGACCTCCCCAGGTGGACCTCCACCTTGCGTTTTTCTCTTCAACCGCTCTTTCTTCCCATGAGTTCTCCCCCATCCATGTTGAAGACCATGTTGGTATCTCCACTAGACTCCTCACTGTGGTAGGATGTGGTCTCTGTAGCACATCCCCCACTTGAGGAAGTAGCGCTTACCCAGTGGCCTTACGGTTCCGGGCGGCTTCTCGCTGTTAGAGAAACAAGGGCGCCGCCTGTGAGGCCGAAGGTAGGAGCCTTCCCACCTTTCAAGAAAGCTCTGGGACCCCCTACCTACCCACTGGTAGGTTACAATTTCGCGGTAGCGCTCACGGCTGACACGCCCAGGCCAGTCACCGTCGCTTCGTTGAGATTGTGACAGGGCATTGTGTTATGGCGTTTTCCATTGGAACCCCATCTGTCGGTTCGACACAACGTCGAGAGACCGACAGAAAGGGAACGTCTCGGTTACGATTGTAACCTCGGTTCCCTGATGGAGGGAACGAGACGTTGTGTCCTCTTGCCACAACACGTGCTGTCCTCTGCAGCAGTCGTGAGAGGTCTCAGGCTCCTCAGAACTAAAGTGAATGAATGATGCATGCCGTCTCCCTTTTATACCCGGGGCGGAGTCCGGCATGCAAATTTCATTTGCCAATTTTCATTGGCCTTTTCTAAGTAGTCGGAAGCGATTGGTTCTCAGGGACGACACAACGTCTCGTTCCCTCCATCAGGGAACCGAGGTTACAAACGTAACCGAGACGTTTTTATCACAGTTTTCATGTGTGTTGTCATGCTGTCAGTCTTTCACATTGCTGTTGGATGACTTTATGTCACTCCTGATGTTTGATTTTGTTGAAATTCAACAGACACTGAACTGAAATGGCCACAATACATCTAATGCTGATTCAAATAAAATTTGGAATGGTCTTCTAATTTTTTCCACGGCTGTATGTTTATATAAATGTTTATGCAAGTCTACTAGACTAGACCCACAACTATTGGCTGAGTAACAAAAACATGAACACCACACAACATCTCTAAATGTCTCTAAATATTCTTTTTTATTTCAAAAACAAGGCAAAAGTTACATACATTAGCTTTAGCAGTGATTTACTGTATGTGTTGGTGACCTGCCCATTACAACACTGACATTCCAGCTAATAACCATGCAAATCCCTACATGATAAATTTGCACTATATAACAAATCTCCATTGAAATATCCCACGCTCGGCCAATTCCCCACCATGGAAAATGAGCGCTTAAAAAAATTGTGCCCGAGCACCAGGCTTCTGCAAGGTATTGTTGGGATATTTCAGAGTCTAATCCTGAAGGCAGAATCCATTACACTTGGTGTGAAGCAGTGCGTGTGTGCGATAAGCTTTTGCATGCCACCTCAAAGACACATGATTGAATGCAGCAACAGAAGCCTGGCTGCAGGGTGAAGAGTATTAGCGGCTCTACAAAAGCCACATTTTATTAAAGAAAAAGGAGCAATTTTCGTTATTTTGGTAGTGAAAGAGGAGTCTGTGAACCAGGTGTCTGCTTACAGAGATAAACAGAGCAATTAAAGGCGGTACAACATGCTATGTCATGCATTCTGACTTCTTTACACTGTTGAACATGCTGGCTTCTCATGCTTAACATGGTCAACTTGCTATAAAACGAGTTGGACGTATGACGTAGTATTTCTGTGCTTGATACAGTCCCCCAGCACTCCAACTCGGAAAGTTTTTTATAAGTCTGGATCCCTGTTTCATAACAGGGATCCTATTCCTTTTAATGGGCAATTCTCCCGGAAAAGCACGGCCATGGCAAGGCGAAAGAAACAGCCCGCCCACCCGCCAACAAACGAAAATTAAGATTGGATGCACCACGTCAAGATTGGCTGCGCTGTGGGCCTGCAGCTCGTTACTCTTGCAATAGTGAGAGAAGTTGAGTGTGTTTGTTTGTTCACGGCATTTCAGTGATGGATGTTATATAAATGGTGGGTATAACGCTGGATTTGGAGATCGTTTGAAACTGATAGATGGCGTGGTCCCAGTGCTAAAAGATGCCGAACATGAACTGCACGCGGTAAGTCAAACTAAGTCATATGTCTGTGTTTTGTTGGTAATTGGCTCGTACGTGCATAATTAGGCATAATGCGATGATGTACTGTGTAATCGTGCTGTAGTTCGGTTCCCCCTAACTGCCTCCAGCAGCTCGTCTTTTTCCGGAAATAATCGTAGAGCTGTCTCTCTTTTATAAATTTGATTAAATTAAATACTCTTCGAAGATACAACGTATGGAATACTACTGTATGGTACTCAAGATTAATATGAGATTGGCAGAAAGTGCATGTGTTATCCCATCTTTAAATATTTAGTTTGTGGATATGTTATAATTTTTACCTTCTAAACAGCTTTACAAACAGCAATACAATGGCTTAAGGTTGGTCGGCGGGGTCAGATTTTGTCTTACTAGCAAATTCCTTTAAAAGTGTTAGCGTAGCTTTATGAATTTAGTAAAAATCTAAATTGTAGTTTTAGTACATGTATGCTAACTGTGCAGAAAATGTGTTCCAGGCTATTGTCTTTGTTCCCCAGCTGACCTGACATAACTTCTTGTCCAAACAGTTTAATTTCTTCTTCAACAAGGTGGATTCTGACAATAACAGTGAGAAGACCTCATGAAACATGAAAGTGCTGTAAAAACCTTCACAAGACATAAAATGAAACAAAGTAAATACAATGATTTCAAGTCAACCTTGTAATATTTGTTCTGGGTTCATGTGACTATATTTGCTCATATTCCTCTTAGAGGGAAAGTTGTTTTAATTTAAATGACAGTATGGCCTGCTGTACTATAAAATTCAATTTATGGTAGACATTGTCCCTGCTTGAACAACTCTACATAGAGCAGCATTTTATTTTGCAAACTGCAGAAGGACTGCGGGGATTACCCAGTCATCCTCTCAGGGGGCAAAAATAGCAGTCTAAACCTGTGAGCGGGAAGAGATTGAGAAAAGTTCAGGCAAATGTGAGGAGCTGGATTAAACCTTCTTATGTCCAGGCAAGTACATTATACAAGTGAACTGAAAAGGTCCAGTGATCTAAGCCTACTCAATTGAAACTCGAGTTCAACAATGGCTGTTGTTGACTACTGTTGTTGGGCATTTTTACCATTGCTTGGTAATACATAAATCACTCTTTTAATTTACTGTAGCATTACTGTAAGAACATGACCCCAGACACAAAGACTAAAGACTAGACACACTACACTTAAGATGCAGACTAACGACAGACTAAACACTAGATACAGACCAGACTAAAAGCACAGACTAAGGTACAGACACAGACTAGACTAAAGACAGACAAAAAAATTGGCTAGATTAAAAACACAGACTAAAGACTAAACACAAACTAAACTAAAAACACAGAATAAAGAATGGACACAAACTAGATAAACATACAGCCTAGACTAAAAACGCAGACTTAACACAAACTAAACTAAAAACACAGAATAAAGAATATACACAATCTAGATAAACATACAGCCTAGACTAAAAACACAGACTAAAGACTAAACACAAACTAAACTAAAAACACAGAATAAAGAATAGACACAAACTAGATAAACATACAGCCTAGACTAAAAACACAGACTCAAGACTAAACACAGACTACACTAAAGACAGACTAACAACTAGACTAAAGACAAAGACCAAAGACTAGCTACAAAGCAGACTAAAGACAGACTAAACACAAACTAGACTAAACACACAGACTAAACACAGACTACAATAAATACGAGACACAAACTAGACTAAAGACAGATTAGATTTAAAACACAGATTAAAAAATAGACACAGACTAGACTAAAGGCACAGACTAAACAATAGACTAAAGACACAGACTAGATCAAAAAACATACTAAAGTCTAGACATAGACTAGAATGAAAACTAGACACAGACTAGACTCAAGGCATGCACATACCAAAGAATAACACAGACTAGACTCAAGACTAGCTACAAACTAGACTAAAAACAGACTACACACAAACTAGACTAAAGACACTGACTAAAGTATAGACACAGGACAGACTGAAGTCTAGACACAGACTAGACTAAAGACAAAAACTAATGACTAGACACATAATATTAAAGACACATGTTATGTACTGGAAGCTTTAAATAAAAGTTGTTATGTTTTCCGTATCAAAAAATAACGACATACTGTATGTATTTGGATCACCAAGAGGATAAATAATAAAGAACATTTGTTTTTGAGTGAAGTATTCTATTAAGGCAAAACGGGGCAGATAAGATGATAGAAGTTTTCACCTTGTTTTAGAACAAATGAAGACATAACTAACAGTCTCCCATATAACACAGCCTGTGTGACATTGTGCTAGGAAACTGTCATTGATTATAGCATTCAAGAAATAAAAGAGAGTGAAAAGGACTTCTGGATTGCTTTGACTGATTTAAGGCTGATGGGAAATCTAATCTCCTCTTGTAACATTCTCAAGGAGAATGACAGCCACTCTAGGTCACATCAACGTCCACAATCGAAGACACCCAGGCTCATGCAATCTATGTGAATGACCTGAGTTGAGTTCCTTACTAAAATCAACCTTAAACGTTTCAAACCTGGGAAAAAATGTGTTTTACACTGTATAACATTTAAAAATAAGGAGAATAAATTATGAATTAATTATACATATGCTCTGAAAAGATATATCTGACATCAGGAGTTCATTTAAAGCAAACTGAATCTTTCAGTTGATAAACCACAGCCTCATTTATGATCACACATTTCACTCCTTACTGATTAAAATAATGTAGCAAGAATACAAATATATTTTTTGGCTGATACACTTTCTGTTTTAACCGCGGTAAGCTAGTCAGCATTTTAAGGTATCATGCTGTAGGTATACGCTCCTGACTGTCACAATCCACTGTCTGCCCTCGTTGTACACCGGACTACACTCCCCATAATCCTTATATATAATGATAAGCAGCTTGTTTATGTTTTGTAAAACCAAAAGGTTGCCAGATCTTCATAACAAAACCAGCCCAAAGGCTAATCAAAACTTGTCAGGTCTCGGGTCTAGCACCTGTGGGTTCTTTCTGTCTGTCCTTAGTTGTGTCATGTCAGGCACATGGCTTTGTTGTGACAGCTCGCCATGTGTCTGGAGTCCGCGTTGACCCCGCCCCTCTTGTTACCTTAATTCTTTCATTACAGTGTCCCTCATTTCACCTGGGGTTTCTGGTTTCCCGCTCTTTTTCCGGCTGTTCCTCGTTATCTCTCTGTTTGATTTCCTTTAAATTCCCCATGTTTCTCTTGTCCTGTGTCTGTCTGTTTTGGTTTAATTACCTGAAGGTTGTCCGTATAGTGTCTTGTAGTGCGTGTGCACATTATTGATCTCCCTGTCTTGTCTAGGCTCCAGAGCTTTTTGACCACACCGGGTGTCTGCCTCTGCCTTGCGGTCTGTTTTACTCCAGCGTTATCGGCTGTCGGCTCTTCCACACAAGGGATCCCTCTACCACCACTGCAGATTACGACGGTTCGCCCCCTGCTCTTGGAAACCTCCGGTTATCTGCACAAGTCATCGCAGCTCAGCTGTTCTACTCCGTTGATCTCTCCCAGTACTGGGTCTGGTGGATTAAAGCTGTGGACTTCTCCGTCGGTCAAGAGGGATCGCCAGGGTTGCTCTCATCCCGTTCTTGCCTAGTGGAGTTTTTTGGATTGCCTTGTTGGCTTCTGCCCTGTCTTAAATCAAGTGGATTTTTTATTTGTCCCTCGCTGGGTGGATTTACTTTTGCCTTTTGGTGGATTATTGCTCTGACACTATCCCATCACCTCCCCTGGCTGGATCACGTATCTTTTGTGCTTTCCCCTGGTCCTCACGGCCGAGCGACCAACTTTATGGAGATGCTGATTTCATTTTCCAACAGGACTTGGCACCTGCACACAGTGCCAAAGCTACCAGTACCTGGTTTAAGGACCATGGTATCCCTGTTCTTAATTGGCCAGCAAACTCGCCTGACCTTAACCCCATAGAAAATCTATGGGGTATTGTGAAGAGGAAGATGCGATATGCCAGACCCAACAATGCATAAGAGCTGAAGGCCACTATCAGAGCAACCTGGGCTCTCATAACACCTGAGCAGTGCCACAGACTGATCGACTCCATGCCACGCCGCATTGCTGCAGTAATTCAGGCAAAAGGAGCCCCAACTAAGTATTGAGTGCTGTACATGCTCATACTTTTCATGTTCATACTTTTCAGTTGGCCAAGATTTCTAAAAATCCTTTCTTTGTATTGGTCTTAAGTAATATTCTAATTTTCTGAGATACTGAATTTGGGATTTTCATTAGTTGTCAGTTATAATCATCAAATTAAAAGAAATAAACATTTGAAATATATCAGTCTGTGTGTAATGAATGAATATAATATACAAGTTTCACTTTTTGAATGGAATTAGTGAAATAAATCAACTTTTTGATGATATTCTAATTATATGACCAGCACCTGTAGTTTGCTCATCTGCAATACATCTCGGAGACGTCAGATGTCATATAGACATCTAGAAGATGTCTGTAAGATATTTATGATTTCGAATGGATCTAAAACTGCTTGTAGCGAGGAAGGCGGGATGAGAGCCGTGGGGCAGGTAGGCGGGGCCTCGCATGCCTCACGGGGGAGCTCGGGAGCATAAGAGGACGAGCGACGGGACTGCCGAGGAGAGAGGACCAGGCCCGGAAGTGTTAAGTTTTGTTTATGTTCGTGTGGCCGGCAGTCGTCTGTGAGGGGCTGCCGGCCTGTTTTTACTGCTATTTATTGTTTATTTATTTTGGATTAAAATGTTTAAATGTTTGCCGGTTCCTGCCTCCTTCCTAACCATTTTATTGAGCTTTGCTACACTGCTCTTTCTAAAATGTTTAGCAGATGTTATTTACACAGCAGATGTTTAGCACACATCTTACAGACGTACCTGTGCAAGCTGGGTAGTAAAGACACAGTAAAAATTAGCGCTGAAAAGGCATGGACACAGCTGTTTTTGTGACTGACCTTATTGCGTATGCATTTGTAGGTGTTCCCTAATAGCACACTCCATCTAGCAGATGTCTATTTGATGTCTGCATTTACATCTGCAATAAATAGTTTGCTCATCGCAATATGTCTCAGAGACGTCAGATGTCATATAGACCTCTAGAAGATGTCTGTAAGATGTTTATGATTTAGAATGGATGTAAAACTGCTCTTTCTAAGATGTTTTTACACGGCAGATGTTTTCCAGATCTTTAGCAGACGTATTACAGATGTACTCGTGCTAGCTGGGTTTCCTCTTCAGATGCAAACTTTATGGGAGGAGGGTATTTAAATGAATCACACAACGTGATTTACTAAGTTTTGCTCTTGTCATTGTACTGGTATTTCCAGCTTCATTTAACACCCAAAAAAAGAAATGTTTTAAACCCTGCACTTATTTGTGCTGCTCAAGGTAGATTGCATTGGTCATTATGGGAATAAGATATTGCGTCTGTTTTTTAATGTGAGACTTGTTAGTAAATCACCCGCAGAAATTTCCACTACTATCAGTGGTTTTTTTCGCATTATTTTGCCCTGTTTAGTAAATCTGGCCCTTTATCTAATTTAGTGATTTAGCAAAAATAGTGCAAGATGGTGAAAGAGTTTATTTTATATAAAATATATGTGTACTTGGTGTACGTGTTGTTAGCAAAGCATGCTAATCTCAAACTCTGAATGAATTGTCAGTCATGGTTCCCATGTGCTTTATGTGAGATTTTTTTATATGGGTCATGGATTGCTGCCTATAAAGAACATCCCAAATATTGTTTTCATTTCAGTTCGATGCTTAGAAGAAAACTACACAGAGAAAGTAGAATCATGGCGACTTAGTAGTGTTTGAAATAGATTCATAATTCAGCCAACAATAGTAAATGTAGTTTGTACAGTACAGTATTTCAAATATCACATGTTCAACTGTAGGGTCACCGGCTTCCTGACTCTAAGCTCTCCTGTCAGGAAAGGAAACATAATGCATTTGCAAGAAAAGATTAGGTTGTGCTCAGGGGCTGTTGGGCACAGGTCAGTGATGTGAAACAGGGATGCTCAGCAACATTCATATGCATTTGTCTTAAAATAAGACTTTGTATAATTGTACCAAAACCTGTGCAAGGCTATTTGTAATGCAAAAATAATGTTTGTTGGGATTTATCAACATTTTTAACATATAAAAAAGAAAACTCATTAGGTTGTGGTTAGAATTTGTACACGTGACTAGACTTTTTCTGTAAAATTTATGCAAACAAAAAAATGCTAAAAGCTCTGCTAAAAGCCTTACTCATATGAACTAAGCCACGCTCCTTAAATATTCACACATTTCGGCTCCCAAAATGGATAATGTTGAATGTGACTGCTGAGCGTAAATCACAGCTGGGGTGGGAAAGAGAAAATTGCTTTTATTGCCTTTCCAAATCATGCAAACGATTAGCGGAATAAAATAATTGCGAGGCTCAACAAACTGGTAAATGTTGCTCAGATAACAAAAAAACATGAGGAGGGTAAAATAATAATAGAAAATAAAGCTGGTACCCACTGTGAGGAAGACATCCCAAAATATGTTGATCTGTTCACATTGAAGCAGCAAGGACCAATAGACAAAAAACCTAAGATTATAAACTCTTTTTAGACAGATGTACGCACTGACAGAAGAGTTATTGTCGTTTTGATATTCGTTTTATTTAGTTTTATTAATATTTAAAATTAGCTTTTATTTTTAGATTTTTCATTTTTATGTTAATTTTAGTTAACGTTTTACCAATTTTGGTATATGCTTTTCTCATTTTATAATTTATCTGTTTATTTTTTATGTTGCTATATAATATTAATTAATTTTTAGTTTTTGTTTATTATTATAATTTTAGTGCTTTAAACTTATTTCAGTTTATTTTTGAGGCAACATTTCAATTTTCCCAAGTTTTTCCCAGTCATTTTTAGGTCAATATTTTATTTAATTTCAATGAACAGAAACATTTACAAAGTTTTTGTTTTAGTAAACTAAAATAACCTTGACTGACAGAATGAACTGATGATAATTGATATAAATATTGATATGAATATTAATGCCATAAGGTGTGTAACAAATCAGCCCAAACTGATATAAATTAACGCATAAAGGGGGGACAGAAATTTGACACTTGGCGCTTGATTTCATTTTTCTCACAGTGAGGAGGCAAATAATCAGCTTTGTTTAGCGTCTCTAAAAAAAGATGGGGAACAAATCAGCCATGCAAGACAGACTTGCCAGAAGCATCAATTTCAAAAACCTTTAGTATATCAGTCGAGACAGAATACAGCCCTTTCAAAAGGTCAAACATCTTTTAAACAAAGTTCTGCCTGCAGAGTACAGTTTATCTTATTGATCGTACAGGGATAATGTCATATTTTCATTCACTACAGGCATTATTATTGAATATACTAACTGAAACAAATAACATGTTTCAAACCAAATAATGTGAAAACAATGTATGGCAACTTTTATTAAAAAAAAGAAAATCATAGAATAAATCATAAAATAAAAACTTTATTTTTTAGTTACATTTATTGAAGTCTGTTCCCCTCAAGTTCACACAGGTGTCACATAGAGTAACTACAGATCACATTAAACTACTGACAACCAAAAAGTGTATAAATTATTTTCATTGTCTTCATTTAAATCAGTTAATTCTTTTAACATTTAAATTCAATTATTTTGCTTGAAAATAGTGCTTGTTGAATTTTGCCTTTGTATAGATTCTGTGTTTAAAACTTAAAAATGCATTTATAATTAACTTTACTTTGTTAAAAAACTACTGAATAATTTATTGTTTATTTACTCGTCTTTGTTAAAATAACCATAAAATGGGACCAGACCGTTTAAATTATAAATCTTAAGCTTACTGGTGTGAATTGTGGTAGCCAACACTTATTGTGTGCAATATGTGAATATGTCAATAACTGATTTTTGTTCATTTTTAACCAAATGAAAAGTTATGGATTAAGTTATGGATAAAAACCTTACATAATGAAGCATTATTTTTTTAAGTAAATGAGCTATTTCTATCTATCACCATGTTGTTTCAATAGTAGCCCTAAACAGACAAACGGCTCTACAGAGCGCGTTTCGTAAATACATTATATTCTTCGGCAAAGAAGCGAAAACGTAACTATGTCCTGTATCAGCCACCATAGTGCTTCGAAAGGGAGGGGTGGAGTGAGCCGTTGGTTGCAATTCACAACCTCACCGCTAGATGTCGCTAAATTTCAAACATTGAACCTTTAAGTGTGCGCTAAGTGGCCAAATACATCTTGGAGACATATACTGCACAAAGGCCTATAGGTCTGTATTTGGTTTTATCCCAATGTATTGTTAAAAGAATAACTGTAAATAATAAAAGGCTAACAAATCCAAAAACAACATCTTAATCTATTACTCCAAACTGTATTTAACTCAAGTATAATCTTCCGGTTCGATCAAAAACTTGACAAATTTAGCATCCCGTTTCCACAAATAAACCCAAACTGCTCTCATTTCTGTTCTTGTGGAACTGTATTAGTTAACATTACAAGATCTTTTTCAATATAATATAACACCCACACAGAGAAGTGTTACGTTAGCAGATGGCTTTCACACTATCAAGTGGCTCACAGCCGTTCAGTGTAGTACAAAAAAACAGCTTTATTTTTCACCCGACATCTTGAAGTTTCATTAACACCTCATAGTAAGAGCACTTTATCTCTGCTGGGTTCCCACATTGAATGTTTGATGTCTAAAAACTAGCATAGCCTACAGTACTTTGAATTCGGCACGGGATCTGTTTCTTCTCTATGAGGACTTGATGACATAGCATTCGCTGAGACGTCTTTCTGAACATTTTGTCAATGAAAGAGAATCTTAGTGTTTGTGTAGCTCAACGGGTACAGAAGGGCCAAGATTGTGGGTTGGAATCTCAATTTTAGCATGAGTTTTGTATAATGGCATCCAGTTTGGTATGTTGGCATCCAGATCGCACCAAATATCCACCCAGCATTGTCAATCAGGACTCAGGCAAACCGTCTGACATGTGCACTAAAATCTGTTCCACTCACAGACAGTAATGTCTAGTTTCTCAGAAAGTAACGTGTTAAGTTGCCCATCAAACCTGGAAGCAGGGCATAATTTGTTGTAACAGGCCCGATCCGGCACCTCCGGAAACGGATGCGAAATTTATTTCAGTCCCTGCTTTACTTCATTCACTTTTGAAAGAAATGTGGGCTTAGTTAAACATGAAAATGTTACAGCATCTCGAACGACTTAATGGCGCATTGTTATGCAAAATATCTGCCACGCTTTGTTATTTTAAGCCTGTATGACTTTCTTTCTTCTACAGAACACAAAAGAAGATATTTTGAAGAATGCTGGTAATCAAACAACATCGACCCCCATTGACTTCCATTGTATGGACACAAAACCATTTTCTCAAAATATCTTCTTTTGTGTTCCACAGAAGAGTCATATACAGGTTATGAATGACATGATGGTAATTAAATGATGACAGAATTAAGATTTCTGGGTGCGCTATCCCTTTAAACACATAATAGATGTTCCGTGTCCTTCCCCTACACAACCTGTCAAATATGTCATTGCTCTGTGTTCCGCGACAGCACAATTTACAAATTACACACCGCCTGGAAGAGCAGACAGAAGAGGCGGATCTCTGAAGCTCTGATTTACCACGCTAGCTGTGATTATCAGTGGTGTGAGCAGTTATGGGTACAGCCTTTACAGCGTCGGTCATGCGTGTTTGCGCAGCTGGGAGCCAGTGGGGTTGACATGGGCACCACTGCCGTTGGATGGCTGGAATGCTTGGGAATAACCAGGTCTGGTCCCGAATGACTGGATGATTTGGAAACAAATTGGTGTACTCTTAACCCCAACTACTGTATGTCAGAGCCATGGCCTAGTGGTTAATAATTTAATGGTAAAAATAACTTATATATGACAATAAACGCAACTTTTGGCACCCATCCCCATAAGAACCAAACACTACAAACATTTCGAGAAATGATCTCAACAGTCTTTCTACAAGCTATAAAACACATTATCACCAGCATGGTGACCCACTGTGAAATTTTCTCCACAAAGGATTTATTGGCTTTCACACAGGGCTGAAAATGTCGTAAGCAACGAGCTGGGACCGACAATATGCACAATATCACAACTAAGCCCTGAAGAGATTCTGTTCCCCTTTTGTTGGTTAAAAAAAGGCAAAAAATAAAAACTGTGAATAAATATTGTTCATGAATGCCTTACAAAAAGTCTCAACAGCGAGCGAAAATTGCTTTTGTAGAGAAACTTCCCTGACTGGGGAGAATTCAGAGAGCGTTGTGATGTCTGATCGATGTGACGGTGTGAGTAAATAGATTCTTCAGACAAGCTCTATTGATCACGTAAAGAGCTGAAGGTTTCAGACCAATCATCTGTCATCTTCTGTTCGTCCGATAATCTGCCATGCCGAGAGATGACTCTGTAATCACGGGAATTATGGGAAGGATATTGTGTGACTGAAGGTTACAATTTCATCTTTTTTTGCTCTGACTCATGACTGCATTAAAATAAGTAGTTTTTACAAAACGCTGTTTTTTCATTGGTCAGGGTTCCAAAATATTTTTTATATAGTGGTAAGTGAATATGTGACCCTGGACAACAAAACCAGTCTTATGGGTCAATTTTTCGAAATTGAGATTTTTACGTAATCTGAAAGCTGAATAAATAAACTTTCTATAGATATATGAGTTGTTAGAATAGGACAATATCTGGCT
Organism: Triplophysa rosa; assembly: GCF_024868665.1. Classification (NCBI taxonomy): domain Eukaryota; kingdom Metazoa; phylum Chordata; class Actinopteri; order Cypriniformes; family Nemacheilidae; genus Triplophysa; species Triplophysa rosa. The sequence continues at coordinate 5,357,486 of NC_079914.1, forward strand.
GAGATACAACCGTTTAAAAGTCTGGAATCTGAGAGCGCAAAAAAATCAAAATATTGAGAAAATTGCCTTTGAAGTTGTTAATCAGGGGCACTGTGGCAGACCATCCACTCACAAAAATAAACTTTTATATATTTAAGGTAGGAAATTTACAAAATATCTTCATGGAACATGATCTTTACTTAATATCCTAATGATTTTTGGCATAAAAGAAAAATCGATAATTTTGACCCACTCAATGTATTTTTGTCTTTTACTAAAAATGTTCACAGGGTCACATATTATAAATACATAAAAGTATTATATTCGCTTAAATATTTCTTACTTTCTTTTTAAACTGCATTTTGCATTTTTTAAAATAAAAAATACATTTTAATCATTGAGTGTTTTTATGTGTTATTATTCAACTTCAGCTACAGTATGAATATGTTGTCAGTTTGAAGGTCTAGTGTATAAAATTTAGCCGCATCTCGTGGTGAGGTTGCGAATTGCAACCAACGCCTTACTCCACCCCTCCCCCTCTCTTTTGAAGCACTACGGTGGCTTACACTGGACTAAAATGTTGTCACGTTTTTACTTCTTTGCTGAAGGTATTTCATATTTCCGAAACACGCTCCGTGGAGCAGTTTGTCCGTTTAGGGCTACCGTAGAACCAACATGGTGAATTCCATGCGAGAGGACCCCCGGTGTATGTAGATAGAAATAGCTCATTCTAAGGTAATAAAAACATAACACTTCATAACATAAGGTCTTTATACACATCTGAAGACAGATATGTATATTATATTGCCTTTCTGTCAATAGATCCTCCAAAAAAATTACACAGCACCTTTAAATAAATGTTTTTTAAAGTAGCGATAGAAGAATTTATGTTGGGATCTACAATGCCCCTTGTGGCAACACTGAGAATATGTATTTGCGTGGATTTATAAACTCCAGTCTAACGAATTTTCTGAATGCAATAATGCACAAAAAAATTTTTATGTAGAAATGTTTTCTTTACTTTTCTTTACTCGCAATAAGTGTTTTTTATGTATTCATTTTGTACCCTGACTGTGATTTTACTTTCGAGGTTAGGGTTTTATCCATTCTAAAGACTTTCTCCATCCCTATTTCTCTATCCCCAAATGTTGTTTCACCTTTCTCAAACGGACAATGCCCCCGTGCGCGTTTCAGCAAGCTAAGAAAGCCACGTAGCCAGAAACATTGCTTTCGCTGCAGTTTCTGTGGCCTCCTGCCAGTTTCAGTGAATGGGGTTAGACGCTTTCCGTTTTAACACAAGCTTTCATCTCGGATTATATTCTTCATCTCGACGAGCACACAGTCTGCTAGTCCTGCCCTAGAGCTCTCTTTAGCGTCCACCCACCGACACGTGAAAAAAGAGAAAAGGCGCAGACATCTCTCTCGTGCATCATCACGCCGATAATTCACATTCCTCATGTTACACTCATGTGGCATAGGGGCGAATAGCAAATCTGCCAGTTTGAGTCAAAGGTTGAGAGAAGAAAGATGTATTCGCACTCCGTTGGGCCGCACAGTTAACTTGTTAAAATCAACAGAGCTGATTTCAGAGCATACCTCTGCTGTCTTGAAGTCTTTTTCAAAATGTTTCCTGACTAATCGTGTGATGATTTTCATATCACAGGTGTGCAATGTGCTACTAGCTACAACTAACAAAACAAGTACCACAAAGTATTGTATTTGTCACAAAGTGTTTGTACAATGTTTCACGAGTTCACCTCACAGATAATAAGTTGGGACGGATAGTATGAGTATTTGGCGTGCTGTCCCGGGGTGAGGGCTCCGAGCTCGGTGATTCTCCCCAGAACTCGGGAGCACCTGCCCCTTGGCCTGGGAGAGGGCCCGGACATAATTTGTTAATTCTATTACGTACTTTGGAGTGTCATATAAAACCACACGAATAGTCATTTAAGTCCATTATATTACCATCTGATTCCACAATGCATTTTTTACCACCACTAAGTGCAATAGTGAAATTAGTCAAAGTTTTGTCAATGTCCAATTGCATTTGACTCATACAGAACAGAAGGACATGTACTGTATAAGACTTACAATTGAATGTTAGCTAAAGATTTATGCTGAAGAGATGCAAATACATTGGATGTTCTTTTAAATGATACGCTGACCTTAAACGCAAAGTGACAGAAGCCCTACAGCCACAATGACAGAGCGCTGCTTCATCTTTATCTCTTATCATGGATGCGCAGAATCAACTCAGCCAGAAAGACAGAATTGAACTTACAATGAAAACAGTGAGGGGAAAAAATCCCCCCCAAAAAACTGGCAGAAACTACATTTGTATGAAATAGAATCTAAACATATCAGTATATACACTTTTAAAGATAAGACAGGGTTTAACTACAAATAAATAAACATGGGAAACCGTGGTAAACCCAAATACAGTAACCATAATTTACCTATGGATTTTGAAGTAAAACTAGTTATACAAATTGTAAATCAATCTGACGAAAACCATGGTTAGTACACTTTTACTATAGTAAAACTATGGTTCACTTTTGGCACATATGTGTTTACAATTTACAATCTTTTTACTACTGGAAATTAGACCCAACATATTTAAGACCCATGTTAATTTTATTAATAAACAATTTGTTGAATGGGTCCTGTAGTTTGGTCACATTTAAAGGGCTCATCGGATGAATATCTGACTTTTTCCGAGTTTAAGTGCTATAATCGGGTCCCCGGTGCATCTACTAACTCAGAAAACATGAAAAACAAGAACCCAGTAAGTTTGTTTTGGTGTGCCTTTCCCTGCAAGCATGTGCGAAATCGAGCCGTTCAGATTTCGCTCCTGTTGTGACCTAGAGGGAGGCTCTTATTATAATGTTACCGCCCCTTAATTTACACAATTCCACCCACGGCGCTGCCGCCATTGTTGTTTTCACAAACAACAGCGGCGTACGTGTACGTGACGCCATGGATAAAGTTCGTGGACAACATGCAAATTGTAATGTAGTTGGGTGTACAGACGAACACAAGTCTTTGTTTAGAGTCCCATCCTCGGAACAGACGAGACAGAGTGGATTTATTTTATTTTTAGTGGAAATCCCTCAGAAACCATAAGTAAAAACCTGCTTGTTTGCGCGAATCACTTGAAGCCGGAGTGCTTTATCAACCTGGGACAGTACAAGCAGGATTAGCTTCAAAGTTGTTCCTCAAGAGGGATCGAGACCGACTGAACGAGACAAAACTGCCGATGTAAGTAATATTTATCAACAGTCTGAATTGACGTACATGTACCGTATGTATAGGAGGATAACGTTAGCATATGATAGCGAAGGGAGATAAGTCAGTTACGGGCTAAATAGAGTCTGTGGTTAGTTTCGTTTTAAACGTCTCAAATCATTCGTCCTTGGGCTAAAAAAATCTGTCACAGCAAACAGAGCATACTAGTTATGCTCTCACATTGTGTGTGTATAACTTGTGAATGACAAGCACTAAAATCCACGTAATTCCTTTGAGATCTGCAGGTGCGCATTCCGTCAATATTAGGCAAGCATACACGCATAGCGCATTACTAGGATGCGCTGTTTGCTATGACAGATTTTTTAGTCCCATCGCAGTAACTCATTATTATTTAAAGAGACATACACCTAAATGGGTTGATGTGAGCATAGCTGTTTTTGACGAGGCAAACAGGGGTTTTGTTTACACAGCCATTGAGTGTTTTTAAGCAAAATATGTTATAGACATTTCATGAAGACCATAATAAGGAATTTACCAAGGCAAAAAATTAAGGCAAGATAAATAGGAATTATGTAAATTAATATATTGGTTTGGTATATTATTACATAATAGATATTAAATGGTTCACAATGACAGATGTAACATCAAAAACAATGCGAACCAGCAATATGAGTATATAGACCACTTCACAAGATGAAAACATCGGTTTCATTTTTATTTATTTTAATTTTTAAATCTCACATATATAATTAAATCTTAAATATATTTGTTTAACATTTTGGTCGTATTTTGTTCAAACGTTTGTGAAGTGTTCAAAAAATGAAACAGGAAGTTCTTCTGCGTTGAACCAGCGTTGTCATCCAAAGGGATGCATAGCAAGATGCATAACTATGTTGACAATCTGATGGGTTTAATGAACCATAGTTTGATTCAAATCGATCCAAATCAATAATTGTAAAACAATAACAGCATCTGTGAGCAGACAGCAAAAGAGACCAAATGATTGTGATAAAGATGTGGAATAATTGAATGGCGGCCACAAGTGTTTAGCACAGATAAACTGAAACCGCTCTCTCTAACCGCTGAAAGCACAATCACACAGTGTTGTCCTGCTTAATGGCCATCTGCCTCATTTCTAACATTCAAAAGGGTCTGAAACATCTCACAGGTGGAAGCAATCACGCACGTGACGATATTTCAACAGCGATCAGACTAATGAGCTTTTACTGAATTGCGAGTGTGTTTACATGTGACAATAGATTCGTAAATTCATATTTGTAGATTATTGGTAAAAATAAATCAATGCCATGATATGTACATGTGTTTACAAAAAATGGCACCACAGCTAAACTAGATTGCTGTCATGAGACGGTGGACACGGTGAGTCATTGCCGCACGAGGAACATTTTAGAATAAGTGGTTTAGCAATGACAACAAAATTCATAGCATTGCCGAAGTTTCCACTTGAGATTGAAAGCTTAAGACGTGTATTGAAAATAAAATAAATTAAGTTTCCTCAAGCAAGACCGCTGTATTAAACAAACCTGTATTACCTCAACATTCGGCATTCACAAAATGTTTTTTAAAGGAAAACTAAAGCAGTGTTCTGGCTAGTGTGGAATGCCTAAAACTGGTAAAATGACTGATATTTGCGCATACTTTATTTGAAGGAATAAAACAACTGCAATATGGCCGAATAAACCAAAGTTAACCTAAATTACGTATTTAAAGCTGCGATATGTAATTTCTGCCTCTCTGTCGCCATCTCTGTTTAAAACATTAAATTGCAGGTCGCTTTACTTATCTGTTTATATATTTTTATCTACTAGAGTTAGTATATATTTTTTCAGTTTTACTGTAGTTTTCATAATATGTAGAGTAAGTTTTTAAGTTTGAATTTTAAGTTTGATTGAATTTTTATATATTGAGTTTTCATGTTAATTTTAGGTAAATGTTTAGCTATTTTGATATGTGCTTTTGTCAGTGTTTTATTTAATTGTTTATTTTTTATGTTGCTCTAAATATCCAAAAGTTGATTGCAGCTTTTATATTAATAAACAGAATAAACAGTAATTATTAGTTTAACAGTGGGTTATTAACTGTTGCCAAGCCATAATATAAAATGTGGTCACAGATTTTAGTTTGACATTGTAGATTAGACTTTTCCAAAAGAGTTTGTTGGAAATAACTGAAAATGTAGACTAGAAGCGAGACAGGAGAGATAACAAAGAAAACCGATAGCAGGCCCGAGGTAGAGATAGGCTGTCTATACATTTTGTTTTAAAGACATGTATTATCTGTTCCTGACACTCTCTGTCATTGGATTTGGTTGTTGAGGACATTCGCCCAGTTCTTTCATTTATCTACACAGATAAATGAACCGAGGAAAATGTATTGAGCCATAGAACTTGTCGAGCTGTAGTATCTGTGTTGATCTTTTATCGTGTCCAAACCAGACTGGACAAGTATTAAAGCTTTAGTCTCCGAGTTTTTTTTTTGGAATAGCAGACGCAAAAAAAGTCCTTCCTCACATCCATCCCTGACAGCTTATACACTTTTAAAATAAAATACTTTATTATTAAATTAGTATTTTTTTCTTGTTTTCATTTCAGACAAATATCTAAACATTCTTAGTGTTACAATTATTTACATTTACTTTTCAAAAATAAAATAATTAAAAAATGCGGGGGGGGGCTGTAGGCTGAACTAAAGCACGTGCGCACCCATTGCCAACAAAACACAGACATCAGTTTCACTCACCACATATGGACGGCTCCATATATCAGTTTCAAACGATCTCCAAATCCAGCGTTATATCCACTGTTTATATAACATTCATCACCCAAATGCAGTGAACAAACAAACACCTGAACTTCGCGAACGTATGCTCTCTCACTCTCTCTCTCTCTCTCTCTCTCTCTCTCTCCTGCACACAAGTGAAAGTGACGTCTGCGCATGCTCCTTCTCCTGCTCTCCTTGCTGCCGCGTGGGCGTGCCGCTTGCTTTTCGGGGAGAATTGTCCAATAAGGGACTAAGAAAAATTGTTACGAAACAGTTTTATATGTTCGAAAAAAACTTTGTGAAATCTGTACGATCGCTGGGGGAGTGTATCGAGCACAGAAATACTACGTAATACACCCAACTCGTATTTTGACAAGTTGACCATGTTAAGCATGAGAAGACAGCACGATTAACATTGTAAAGAAGTCAGAATGCATGACACACCGTTGCAGCACCCCTTTAATTCTGTAAACTTAATTCAAGATTTTTTTTGTACCCCAATGATTTTTTTCATTCATAAACTTTCTTAATTTTGACTTTGTTTTTTTAGAAAACAAAACTTAATACCTCACCTCTCAAGTAAATGCATTTCAATTAAGATTTTTTCTATATTTGTCATGAAAACTAAAACAAAAATTACTAGGTAGGTAATTTACACAAAAATCAGTGGGGTGGTCTACACTGTAAAAAAAATTCGAAAAAGAACCCCCAGAAACTTTCTGTAAACTGGAGAAACAGAATTATACTGTAAAATATTTTCCCCCTTGTAAAATTACAAGATATAAGGATATACTGTATGTTAAATAGTTTTCCCTGTTTTCTTGTCATTTGTTGTCCTTTTCTGTAATTTTACCATTTTACGTGGAAAATCTGTAAAAAAAATAACAGAAAAATTCAATAAAATTACGGGGGTTACTAGTGTACAGTTTTTTTGCCAATCAGAAAGGCTTCCTGCCTTTCAATCATTTTGCACATTTGAGTTTTGTAAGATTTGGGTTGGCAAAATGAAAATGAAAGAAGAAGAATTTTGTTATAATATAAAAATGCATAAAATTGGGCTGTTCGCATCCAGAATAAAGGTTTGTGTTTACAATAATATACGCCTGTGCACTGTGCATATTTATTTGGTATTTATAAACACATACATATATTCATTTAGGAAATATTCGCATGTATATTTATATATAATTTTAATTATAAATAAACATTTATTCATTTTTCTATGTACTGTACGTGTATGTGTTTTTAAATACAAAACTAATATGCACATGTATGCATTTTCATAATATATACAGTATGCATATATTATGTAAACACAATACTTTTATTCTGGAAGCGATTAATCGTGATTACTCATTGAGCAGCCTGATGAAAAAAAAATCTTATCAAATAAATGAATGCTCTTGGTTTTCACTTTGACAGTATTACATCGAGGAATCATTTCCTTCTGTAGAGCAACCAATCATAAGTGAGAACATGTAAAGGTCAGATGATGTGGCCCAAACGCAACTCAACATAAAAGGGAGCAGATGTCACAGTTAAAGAGCACGGCAGTATGTTTGTGAACAAGCTGAACCCTCGTATCTCTGACTAAGCGTGGATGGCCAGACTGACTTTTCACAGGAACTGCCATCCCCATGGCCGTGTGCATTTACAGGCCACTGCATCTCAGAGCATCCCAGCAGGCTTTGATGCACACAAACAAGCAAGCTGGATAAACGAGAGTACGAAGACGCTGTTGCTCACCCATCGGTGTCGCTCGTCTTAATGTCACGTCCGAGCGGCATGAGTCACGGTGAGAAACATTCGCTGTTACAAACAAACAGAGCACCACACTGAATCTCTCATGGGGAAAGAAATAGGAATGTTTGCAACGAAGTGTTGTCGCATCCTTCTTAACACATGTGGCATTCTCAGATGAGGAGCAAAAACTATACTGTTTTATCTGCTTTGGTGAGTCATCAAATCACATTACCCACAATTCCAACGAGTGACCTAGATGAAGATTCGCCAACGCTGTTGGCACGGATGTCACTTAATATGGTTTCACGCAAGCGGCGTTCAACCGGCGCCTTCTGTTTTGAGGAGAGGTGTGCAGCCCCCTCACATCCCATAATCCACTGAAATAAGCATGAATGTATGAATTACAGGAAGCCAAATGAATTGCTCAGAATCAGGTTTGCTTAATGATCCTGACTGTTGTCTGTTTGAAAAGCGTGCGAGCGGCAGCTAAGCCTGTAGGACAATCTGGCACGACGTGGGGCTGGGAAAAAAACAATCAAGCAATTAAGCACTTGGCCACATGCTGAAACAAACTAATGATTGGGATGAGCTTAGCCAACATCAATGTGAATTTGGTGGTTAAGGACAAAAAGTCGAGTATTTGAAAAACATAATATAATTTCATATATATTTTTTTTATCAATTTTAAAATAAGTTGGAGAATTTACCTGCTTATTTCTTTCTTACAAGAATGACAGCATTATTTGTATTAAATCAAATGTATTAATGTATTCATTTATTAAATAAACCTGCAAATATAATAAACATAACATAACATAATAAACTTTTGAATAAATAAATTATATAATATAACACACACACACACCCACACACGTAGTATATATATATATATATATATATATATATATATAGTTTTTAAAATCTTTTTGGTAAAAAATCTGATATTGTCCAAGTACCTAAAAAGTTTCCTTACCTTGCTTACTCTGATTCATGACGATAATCTTACATTCTAAAAAATGCTGGGTTATTTCAAATCAAGTGTTGGGTCTAAAAGGGACAAACCCAACCTATGCTATGTTGTAATTTAACCTATGCTGTTTTTTCAACCCAAATTGATGGGTCAAATTTAAACCAATTTCTGGGTTAATTTAACCCGAGAGTTGGGTGTGTCCCTGTTTGTTCCAATGCTGGGTTAATTTTTGAACAACCATCTATATGCTGTCAGGCACAATTTCATGGGAAATGTCAAATGTTATGTTCAACCCAATGTCAAAAAGGGACAAACCCAGCTGCTGGGTTATAAATTAACTAGGGGTGTAAGGATACACTCAGCTCACGATTCGGTACATATCTCGGTGCTGGGTTCACATACGATACACATCTCGATATTTTGAACAAAATTCAAAAATGAAACTGAAATTCAAATAACATTTATTTTCAAAATATTAACAATTTCAGTAATTTATTTTGTTGCACATACAATTAATAAAGAATTTTAACATTTTAAGGCTTAACTGAAATTAAGATCAGTGTCAATTTTGATAGCAAATTTTGATTTAGTTTTAGTCATAGTCTTTTGACTAAAATGCAATTTAGTTTTAGTCATGCCAATTTATCATAGTTTTAGTCAACAAAATCTACATTATATTTAGTCTACTAAAATCTATCTGGATTAACTCATTTAATTGGTGTAATTAAATGTTCCACACAAAGATTTAACTGTTTCTACATAATTGACTTTACCTTGGAATTAAATTAAACCAGCTCATTACCTTTATTTTTCAGAAGAGTTGAGTAACTACTGGATATGCATTGTTGTAACACAGAGAATATTAGACCATGAACGACATGTAGCAGTTCATTCAGTCTCATTTTGACTCAATTGACTCGTTCGTTCAGTGAAGGGCGTGTTTATTCAGTACATTCAACCAATGAAACGCTCTGACAGAGCTCACGCTCAAGCGCTATTGGCTCGTGTCTCTTTGAAGCTGCGCTGTCTTAGCTTGATACAGTAATGAATGAGAAAAATCTTTCAAAAAGACATATTACATAAACTGCATTAGATTTCTTCAATCATGCAAATCACATACTTGTTTTTTAGCATGTCATTCGATCTTTTAATATACAGTACGACTCACTTCATCGCTTCTCTGATCGGTACAGCGCTGGTTTCTTTTGGCGTACTTTATGTTGCATATCACGTTATGCAGCAGCTCACGTTAGCGGATAAACTAACATTGGCATTTAAAAACGTTTGTGCTGCCTTTGTAATGAGTTTCGGGGTGACTCGCCTGCAGTCACGCTTCAAGTTTGCTGTGTTTTACCGGCGATTGTGATGGAAAATAAGACGCTTTGTAAACCACTTGGAGACACAGATTGTGTCTTGTGCTTCTCTCTCTAGCGCATATGTGAGATAAGCACACGTGACGCGCTGGCGCAGAGTAGGTGGCGTCTTGACCGCTGAACGAATAGAATTAAACATACCGTAAAATATCCCCATCTCTCTACGATCGTAACATTTTTGCATCGCGAAATATCGTAATACGAAGTATCGTTACACCCCTAAAATTAACCAATGCCGGGTTGTTTTAACATATTTTTGGGTCAATATATTAAACTGTTGGGATTGTCCCTTTTTGACCAAACGCTGGATTGAAAATGACCCAGCATTTTTTAGAACAGAGGTGTTGATACAGGGACAAAAGTTGTGGATTACAACTCAAAATGCACAAATAATGTGACTGAAACTGTCTAATGTGCAACATGTTAATTTTTTACACTTCTAATTAAAAAATAAATATGCATACACTCTAAAAAATGATGGGTTATTTTCAACCAAGCATTGGGTCAATAAAGGAACAAACCAGGGGCGGACACTTTGGCCGCTCAGACGGACGAATTATAAATGCTAATGCACGCAACGCGAATGCAAAAGACACTTTAAAAATGCAAAATTCCACCCCCATCCCCCCCCCGTCGACAGACTTGACCATGCAGCCCCCCCTCCTATCTATGCGTATGGTGGAGGTGGTGGAGGGCCAATGTGGGCCAAAAAATGCCAGGGCCGATTTTTTTTCCCAGTCCAGCCCTGGGACAAACTCAACAGATTAAATTAAACCAGAAAATGTTGCCATTAGACCCAACAATGTCTTAAAACAACCCAGCATTTTGGGTTGAAACAACAGAATGGGTTCATTTACAACCCTGTAGTAGAGTTTGTCCCCTTTTGACCCAACGCTGGGTTAAAAATGATTAACCCAGCATTTTTTTTAGAGTGTATACACAAAAAAGACTAGCTCACCAGCACAAAACCTTTGTTTTTGAGATGAAGAAAGGTTCTTTTTTACTGGTGCTAGCCTCCCTGGCATTACATCACAAAATATTTCTAACAAGATCCATTCGTGTGCTTAATTATTCTGTGCATGATCTAAACTTAAAGTCTTTGGGGAGTGTTTTATCCAAAGCCATCGGTTCTAAGCATCTCACGAGGACCTTGTTTCCTCGCCCATTTTCATTCATAATATAACATGCGACATCTCTTCATTACAGCTTTTTCTTGTACCAGAGGCGCCTCAGAGTCATCAACATTCCCACAGAGTGCCGACGTACCTCTGATTATTATTCTAATGGAACACGAAGCGTTCCGGAGATGAGAGCTGAAGAGACATTCGGGGTTCGTCACGCCACGACGCGTGGGGAGATCTAAACAGCCGGCCCATTAGGCAAAAAAAAGTTTAATCTCCGCCGAGGGTCTGTGCATGAGCATACAGGGTTTCAGGTTGAGAGCAGATGCTGATGTGATGAAGACAGCTAGTGTGTGTTGTTTTTTGTTGTTGAGAGGAACGGGTTATTAGCGAGATCTGCAACGGGGATTTGTAAAGAGCGGCACCGGAGTAGATTATGCAAATTGGACACGTTATCTTGATCAGTTGTGGAAATGGATGAAAAGTGCTGAAAGATGAACTTAAAGCACACTCGAGTGACATTTTGGGGGGGGGAGAGTGGGCGGATGATCGCAATCTTCCACATTTTAATTTCACTGAATATTCATAAGCTCAGACAACTGATATCTGAGTTAGTTCTTCATTTATTTATATTACATACAAAAGTCCCTGTCTCTCATGAAGGAAATCTCGAATGTGTCTCCGCTACAGTTTCCAACTTTGGAAACTTTGGTTTCTTGGCAAACTCAACATAGTGTAATATAAATATGTTTCATCAATGATGTTCAAATATTTCAGAGCACTTTGCAAATAAAAATGAACGAATTATGTAGGAACATTTTAACAAACAATTTAACAAACATGTTGTCTTTTGTTTGACATAAATAAAGTTTGCCATGACTGGACTTCAGCAACAGGGCACAAGCTGTGATATTTTGTACAGTAAGTCTGTGATTTCATTCTATAAACGGAAAATGATGGCTGTGATGGATGGAATATTAACATTCTGCTGTCTGGACTTCTTGAATCACAAGTGGAACGTATAAATCGTTCGTAAAAACATTTCTACAGGAAAAATAAGTTTCCACATCGACTGAGAGATGATAACTTGCCTGAGGAAACTGACAATTTCAATTCGTCCACTTGAAGAGGAAATCATATTGTGTATATATAAAGTTTTGTCATGTTGTTTTATGTTCTGTCTTTATGGTTCTCCTGGGCCTTTTCTTATAATCCATATGGTCACTTGCTCTACAAAAATGGAAATATTCTTGAAAAACTTGAATAGGATAAAGAAAATAAGGAATTATCATTAAATATTAATGTATATATTCTTGCATCATAAAATGTAACCACAATTTGTATATTATAATACAACTATAATACAAATCAATGTGAGGGAAGGTGCATTATAAAATCGATGCTTTTGGTGAACAAGCCAACCGTTGCCTCTTAAAAAAATGCAACAGGAAAATTATCATAACTACAAACAATTTTCGAAGCAAATAGGTAAAACCACAGCGCAGAAAATTGAGCTTGAGGGCTAAAGCAGTCACTGCATTTAAGATCAATTCTGCTGGAACAAACCATGGGACTCTGTCCAGATATATAAGAACCGCTGCAGCCACTCCAAGATATGATCAACCTGCTCTCTATCAGAGCTGCAGCTTCCTCTAAATGCACACGCATACACAACACACATCTGCAAACTGCAAATTCATCCTCACTCTTTTCATTTAACTCGAGTCTTATGATTAATGAGAGCCCTGTATCGGAGCTCAAATGCTGATAAGGAAAAGAACTCTTGCTGAATGAAAGATGTAAAATAAAAAACAGAAATGGATTTTTGTCCTTTTTATGCTGATTTATTCAAATACCAGAATATCAGAGAGTTTGAGTAACTCCATATCTCTACCATGGGCAAAGAATATCCGACCATTCAGCCTCAATTCATAAACCATCAGTTGCATATCATAATTCATAAATACCACATACTGGCTCTTGTATATCATTATCAATCAGCTGCTAAGAAGACCCTCATGGCTATGTGTTTGGGCCCAGCTCAGTTCAGTTGAGACCTAAATTATCATTCTCATTTTTGTCATTTTGTCAGATAGGATGCAACGATTCCGAGTGGGACAAACTGACTAATGCCACAAAACTAAATATATTAAATCCATTGCTGATGTTTGTGCCATTGTTTTCTCAACAAAACATGATGTCACTTCCTATAGGTGACAATGTCATTTAGTAGGCTTTTGTTAGGTCTAGATATATTAGAAAACATGATGGGAAGTGATGGTAAGGACAAAATCAGATTACCAATTAAAAATATATATACATTATCCTTAAGAAAACATGTTTTGTTTAAAACATTTAGAGCAAAGAAAACAAAATCATAGTAACACTATTTCAAATTCAATGTGCAATTGTGTTAAAAGAAACCAACTAGTATGATATCATAAAAATGAAACACTTCTTGGCTCATTATAGGTAGATAATGGATTTGGATACTGGGTGACAACTCAGTTTGCCTTGAACAAAATTCCAAACACTATAAATTTCAATACAGACATTATACTGAAGCAAAACAAAGGGAGTGAAACAAGCCACTTCGTTAACACGTGGTTTTACATCGCCAAACGCAGTCACTTGTGATAAATCCAACGCACTGCTAGCAGCTCTCTATTACGCACACCACAGACATTTACTTGGACATCTTTGCGCATCTATTTCAACACATAACTGTATATGCATACAGTTGTCAATGACAAATCGCCTTTCTTACCTTCGTCGTGCATTTTCTGCAGACAGAAAGTCAGGTTTCTCCTCCAGCTTGGCATGTCAGATAACTAAGAGTAATGCGTTACGCGGAGACTGTCAGATGGTGATGGATACGCAGCAGGACGAGATCTTCTGGTGATCAGGTGTATCGTGAACAGATCCTGTAGTGTTCATGCAGTGGTCCATGAGCGAGCATCAGCTGTCACTCCGGGTCCAGATGAGGACGCGCACATGCACCGCGCCGCGGAGACCGGAGCGCAAATGACGCACGGAGTGTCACCGCCTTCATCAAACTGTGTGACACTCGGATTCATGCAATATGCTAAACCCAACTGTTTAACCCTTGGGTTGGGTCTGGGATCAGACATTTACACAAAAAGTGTACAGCTTACGGGATATTAGCCTACTACTGCACTTATATAAGAAGAAGAGGGGCTAGTTGTCACGTGGGGAATTTGTACGAGCTGTGCGACAAAGTTGATATTATGATATAGGTTTTGAGTCAAAACTCCTATTACACAAATTCTTGATTTCTATAGAATGGTGATCTCAATATAATATATAGCCTAAATGCTTTTGTTTGTGTTGAATCGTGATCTTGACATTGATGTTTCCATCATGTAAGCACTCGAATAATGTGAAAATGCCCATTTCTGAAAACAATAAATCAACACATTAATCTAATACTTGTGCTTGTTAGAAACTGGCACATGGAGTTTATTTTATCATCCAGATGCAAATTCATGACTAGAAGCCAGTAGAGAACATTGGCAGTCCCTGTTGACCTCTCGAACCCTTCAGCAACTGTGCCAAGTCTTTTTCTGAGGGATAATTTCACATGACAGCAATGGAAACAACTGCCACAGTACGTTCACGCTAGAAGTTGAGATGTTCGAGACGGAGACATGCAGGTGATGCCGTCTGCTTCAGTCTGTAGTTTTAGTGTGGTCTTAACTGTCAAAAGCCCTTATTATATGAAGCTTTTTCAGGCTAAACTTAACATTCAGAAAGAAAAGTCGTACAGGACTGAGATAAAGAAGGTTGATGTCATTAAATAGATTTTTAGAGGCAGAGCCTTTTATTACATTTTGATTATAAAGACAAACATGTTGGTGAATTAAACACAATTAATAAGACAAACTAGTGAAAGAGAAGTAATCGGACATAACTATAAAAAAGTAAACATATAGGAAACGGGCGAATATTATAGAAAACTTTATTCTTCAATAGGTTTGCAGCTCTTGAAACGTCTCCACGGTTGCCAGATTATTTGGAAATTTAGTTTATATTCACTTAATACTCGCACATCTCACTAACATGACGGTGTTATTTTTACAGACTATACAAAACATCCTGTTTGAAAACAAACCAAAAATCGGACAACCAGAAATTCATTTTGGTTTTGCAACCTGGAGATCTGTGGGCGAGAGATGCGCTTAAACGTTTTAAGAAAAGTCTTTGAGGGATGATCTGAGGTCCTTTATCCTACACGTTTGGATATTGGAGGAAATGAGCTTCATTGCTCGTTCTGTTGGTTGTCTGTGATGGAGGAAACGGCCCCCTGGCCTTTGTTGACGTCACTGATACAAGCCCACTGGCCGTCCACCGACTCTTTCCAGAGGGTCACCTGCTGGCAGAAGTTAATAGAAAACCTCAATCAGGTCACCAGGAGGACTTTTAAATAACGTTTCACAGACAGCATCTTTCATTCAGCTAAAAAATGTTAAAGAACATTTCACCTAATAATGAATTCACCCTTATTAGTTAATCAAGACTACACACAGTAAATGTAAAATATTAATAAGTCTTGAATATAACATTCACAAGGAATTCAAAATAATGCCTAATAATAAAAATAATATTAATCTGACAGAATGCAGGCGGTTTATAAATGCATTAGGTAATAGTGCGTTCATCTGTACAAAACCGACCCCGAGACCATCATTGTGAATAATGAGAAGGTGCAGTATCTCACGAAAAGCACAACAAACCGAGTTGTCGTTTATATAAGCGGTGATGCTAAGGGCGGATTCTCTACCGCGAGGTGAAAAACCCTGAAACTTGAAAGTGCTTTAATACCCGAGCTCTGTAAAATAAGTAATGGCGTTGGGTAAAGTGCTGCTCTGCGGTGCTGAAAGCCGCCAGTGAACTTTTTTCAGTAATCTCACAGGATGAGAGCCTGCGTGTCAACATAAGTTTCATGCTAAGTAGTCAATGAATCACAATGGATTTGTCAAAAAATATTTAAGGCCTGTTCTGAATTTAAAAGTGGTCATCATTTTCTCTAACTTAAGTGTCAATGTTGTGGAACAACATGAGGGTGAATAAAGAATTTTTAGGTGTTTCTTAAAACAAACGGTTCCTGGAAAGTTGCACATACTTTGTTGTCCCCGCCTGACACAGCTAGGATGTTTCCAGTGATGGACCAGCTCACGTGCCACACCACGTCGTTGAATTTGTGGAGGAGTTTGGCCGTCCAGGCGTTGCCCGACGGGTCGTCGCACGTCCAGATAAACACACGGCCATCCTGTAAGGTTTTTAAAAAGAGTTAAACATGTTTCTGGAAATTAAAAAAGGATTTTGTAGTTAGAACATATAGTGCAGTTTGTCTGACATTACCTGAGAGCAGCTGGCAATTGTGCTAGTCGGTAGACCAATGGAAGGAGCCCAGCCGACGTCTCTCACCCAATCACTGTGCGCCTCCAACTTCTGGTCCTCTTTCCATTGGCCATCTTCCTCTCTGATGAAAATATATGAATATTCATATTAACTATTTTGATGACATGGAAATTTAGATTATATGGTAATATATTATTAATAATACATATACATTTTTTTTTTAAGAATTGTTATAAGTATAAATCCAAAGTTGTTAAATTCATGCTTAAAACAAAAAACAAACCTGCTTTTTTAATATAAACTGACAAATAACACATTTATTTACAAAACATAATTTAAGGTTTTACACATTAAATATTATAAATCGGTAAATACAGCCGCGAAAAAAATTAAGAGACCATTTCAAAAAAAATTCTTTTTTTTTCTCAATTTACTATTTATATACAGTATATGCGTTTGGGTACTAACAATATCTCTCCCACATTTCAAATATAATATCAAAAATATTGTTTCTATTTGAAAACTGGAGAAACAGGTCAAAATAACAAAAAAAATTCTCTGTATTTTTTCAGACCTCAATCAAAGAAAACAATTTCATATTCACTTTTGAGCAGTACAGCAGTAATGTCATTAGTACATGTATTTGGAATTAAAAAATGTCATAACCTCGATTTCTATCACAGTTTTCATGTGTCTTGTCATGCTGTCAGTCTTTCACATTGCTGTTGGATGACTTTTTTTGTCACTCCTGAGGTTTGATTTTGTTGAAATTTAACATACACTGGACTGGAATGGCCACAATACATCTAGAAATGCTGATTTGGAATGTTCTCTTATTTTTTTCTGCGGCTGTATAAATATTGTGTGATATTTTATTTTGAGATATTTAGAAATACAATGCTAAGCAATTGCTGTATTACTTGTTGTATAGTACCTACATTAAGATAAGAGCATAACAACTTTGTGTTACAACACTACAAAATAGAGAGCATTAACATGAAGTGATGCGGTTTAAGCTGACAGCAGGTGACCGAAGACAGCGCATGCTGTAAAATAAGTTCTGAGCTTACTTCCACAGCTTGACCAGATTGTCACAGCCTCCAGACACGAATCTCTTGATGTAGTTGGGCTTCTGTCCTGATGGCTGCTCTATCAGACTCCCGGGGACGACAGCTGGGGCCCAGCTCACTGCGTTACAGCCGATCTGCCGGAGACAAAAGACAGCATGTAACACACGAAACTGCAGACTAGATTTAACATGTTCTGAATAAACTATGAGTGGTGGGAAAATAGAAAGTTCCAAGGGATATGCAGGGTGCCACTATGCGGTTGCTAGGGTGATAGTCTCAGCCTCAGGTCCATGGAGCAGCCACAATCTGTTCAACTAACTACCTGAAGCATGTTGTACATAAACTTGAAATGACTTTTTCAACTTATGCACTAAACGGAATGGCTGATTTTATACAAAAACTAATTTGTGAAAATTATACATTCGTTTTGTTTGATCAATTTATTTGATCAATTACAATTGTTCACACTGTTATTTTTTTCAAGACGTCTATTATTGTGTTAAAATACATTTCCGCCAACCCCTAAAAATTACACGAAAAAAATAACAAAACGTGTGATTGGTTGTTTCCCATGTCAGTCACATGTGCTTTCTGCGAATACTCACTGTGTGTGCATTGTTGATCTTTTTAATATCCCAATGGCCATCACCTGAACATGTTAATACTGAAATGGCGCCATCAGAGCTGCCACAAGCCAGAATTAAGCCAAAGTCATACGGTCCCCAGCAAACCGAATTCACTGCAAGAAAACAAAACACATTTACAATTGACATTACAATTACATTTGTGCATTCGGGGTAAACGCTTCATCTGTATGTTCTATGGGACTTGATCCCACAACCCTGTTGTTGCAAGTGTGAGTGCATGAGTAATGTTACCCGAGGAGTCGTGGCCTGTGTATTCATACATCTTATCCCAGGTGCCGTTCTCCTCTTTCCAGATGATCACCTTCCTGTCGTAGGAGCAGGATGCCAGGATGTTGCCATACATGGGGTGAGCCCAGGCCACCTGCCACACTGGACCCTCATGACTGCCAAGAATGACACAAATCATTCAAGTATGTTTACACGAGCAACTGTATGTGAGGTGGAATTCAGATTTTTTGCAAAGTGGATTATTACACGCACAGCGAACAAAATGCAGATACACATATTAAATGTAATAAAATGTACAGAACTGAGCATGTGCAGAATAAGTATCACGATCACTGTATGAGAAAACTGAGTGTGTTACAAATGCTTTACATTACCCCCTGAGATCGGCCACAAGGATCTGTCCTCCGTTCTTGACATCAAAGATCTTGACGGAGCGATCAGAAGAGCAGGTGGCTAGTCTGGTGCCGTAGTAATCCATCTGAGCATCATGCTAAAGACAGAATAAAGAGTCACAGTTAAGATGGAGGTAAGATGAATGTCGCATAGATGATGTTATTATGATAATGTGGATCTGTAGTTCAGAGGAAGGTATACATATTATGTGATCTATAAGTGAACTGAACTGTTATTGCTACAATGTATGAATGAGAGAATACTCACGATCATGTCCTCATGTGAGGTGTCCACTGTATTAATGACAGACACCTGAAAGATACAAGACCACAGACATGCTGAATGTCACTTTCTCAAAACTTTATGTGAGATTACCGTACTATTGATTTAAATAACCTGACAAATAATCTTAAACCTTACGAAAATTCAAAATGGTTTAACTTTAATAACCGTAGTTCCTTTTGGTTTCATTTGTAGTAAAACTATAGTAATCACATATAGAGTACCAGTCAAAAGTTTGGAAACACTTTCTCGTTCCTTATTTAGATTTCTCCACCTTTTATAATAATAGTAAACTCATAAAAAGTGTATTGAAAAGAGTATTGAAGGAGTCCCCAAATTATTGTGGGCTCTTATTGGCTGATTTTCCTTTGTTTATTTTAATTCTTTTTAAACACAATTTCTGTTTTCTAATGAAACGGCACAATGATATTTTTGTCTACAAAAATCATTTCAAACATTTAAGCATACCGAATATAAGATAATTACAAGCATGTTAGTAAAGTGTTTGCAACAATGTAAACGGTACTGTATATATTACAGAGCAGAATAACCATATTTTAACCAAACTATTTGTAGTAAACTATGGTAATACAAATATAAATTGTCATTAATCTGAAACAAAAACGCAAGGTCGCAAAACTTTACCATAAAAAAAACACTTTCATTTTCCTAAGGGACCATATACCATGAATGGTTAAATGCTGAATGTTCATATTTTCATACAAGTTACCATAGTATGTCAATACCGTGATACGGTATCACTACGGTACCTGTCCCAGAAAAAATCGTGTATACTATGGTACACGTAAAAATTGTATTACATTCACACATGTTAAATATCCATCGCTTTATCACAGTACATTTTTATACATGAACAATAATGAACAGTTCAACACTCATTTCACTATGTTTTGTAAAGGCCTTCCAAGCATAAAATCTATAAAACAGAGCTGATTATTAGATTGTATTATCTAGAACTCACTAGCCGTTTTAATAAAAAATATCTGACATGTAACAACAGCAGTTTATTCTGTCAAAAGCCTTTATTTTAAAACTACAGAATGAAGATTGTTTTGCTTTCCAGTCAAACCGCTCAGGAAACAAATGTTTAAAACCATACTCTGCTGTTAATGAATAAACAGCAAATAACGAGACACTCACCATTTTTGTAAATTACTCCAAACACCTTGTTTTTTTAAGGTTATCCTATAAATATGTCTATTTTGCTCTGCTTATCTTTATTACTGTAGTTATTTCAGACGTGGCAGACTGAACGCCGGTCCGGACTGCGTTTCCGTTCCCTAACTCTCCGGCCGGAAACTCGGAACGTAAAAAGGGTTCCGCTTTTGCGTCAAACACATACTGCAATTCACGTGTATTCCAACAGATGGCGACAAAGTGCATAATATCGCTCATTTCTATATATAACTGCTTGCAAGTGTCAGATTTCCCAGCTTTCCAGACGGGTGCTATGATCTCCAACTTTTTGTGTTAAATTTACTTTGTCACGTTATTCCCGGTCTTGGTTGCGGTACTTTTATAATTCAAGATGTCGAATGTCACCTTTTACATTTCCAACCTGTTGGAAAAAATGACATCTACTGATAAAGACTTTCGGTAAGGCGGCGTGTGTGTTATAGACGCATGTTTTAGACTCATGACTGAGGTATAAAAAATGGCGCAATGACAAAGCAAGTGCCTGTATTGTTTATGTATAGCTGAAATAAAGCTTTCAAGAGCGTGTCAGTGTTTTAAACACGCCATAAAGAGTGATCTTACATAAATATTGACTTTATAAGTAAAACACAGAATGTATGTCATAGATTTAAGCCCTTATGGATAATAACAGACTAAACCAGCCTAAGGTGGTTTGCTGGTCTTGCACATTCTCCTAGCTGGTGCTAAAAACAATAAATTAATAAAATAATAGCCAAATTTATAGAATATGCAGAAAAAAACATTACAGAAATTCTAATGGTTTTAATGGTTATAATAGGGATTTTGTTGGTTTAACAGAAACTGTAATGGTCACTATAATGGTCTGAATGCTCATTTCAGACCAGCTGATTCCGTCAAGACTTTACATAACAATCTTAATGTGATGCTTTGCTGTATAGATTATACCAGAACAGTGTCTTTCTGAACCATGTTGAGATTTTATTGAAGTAATGTAGATCAGAACTGGTAAAACAGATGAAACCATGAGTTTTCTCTAAAGGTTTATGGCCGCCAATGACCTGATGATGGAGCTTCAGAAAGACTCGATTAAACTGGACGAGGAGAGCGAGAGGAAGATCGTGGCCATGCTGCTCAAACTCCTGGAGGATAAAAACGGGGAGGTTCAGAATCAGGCTGTCAAATGGTAACAAAATAAAATAAGATCTTTGTTAAGGTTTTTGTATGTTATTTTACAGACTATATTAATTTTTCAGTAGCTTTTCATGTTTGAATAAACTCTTAACCCTAAATATATTAATCTTGTGCTATTCAATTTCTAAGTGATCAGACGCGTTTTTATCTGGCAGATGAAAAACATCTCTTTTTTTGTCGTATGGTTTGTGACTGATGATTATTACTGGTTTGTGTAGTCTTGGTCCTCTGGTGGGAAAGGTAAAGGAATGTCAGGTGGAGACGATGGTGGACACGCTTTGTTCCAACATGGTGTCCAATAAAGAGCAGCTGAGAGACATTTCCAGCATGGGCCTGAAAACCGTCATCGCTGAACTGCCACCAGCACCTACAGGTAACCATGGTAACGCAATTATGTTCTCCATCATTTTCCATAATGTCAACTCAAATCACAGATATTCATTGAAATGATTGAAATGAATGATATCTCATTGCTTGAACCACTGGGAATCGAACCCAAGACCACTGGAGCTTCAGGAACAACTTAGTTAATGATGTCACTGATGGTTATTGTCATTTTGTTGAAGGTTCGAGTCTTACGGTCAACGTCTGTAAGAAGATCACATCTCAGCTGATCGGCGCTCTGGGAATGCAGGACGATGTGTCTATTCAACTGGAGGCTTTGGATATTCTCTCTGACATGCTAGGCAGGTCAGTCAATACGGCTTAAAAATGGCGAACATAAACAAATTGTAATTCTTACCTGCAAAAAAACACAAAATAATGCTTCATTTGTATAGGCTGAGCGCTGCTCTCACGAGCTTCCATCAGTCGATTCTCAGCAGCCTCCTCGCCCAGTTCATAAGCCCTCGTATGGCTGTAAGAAAACGCTCCATCATCGCCCTGGGTCACCTGGTGCCCAGCTGTAGCCCCGCCCTCTTTACCCAGCTCACAGAACATCTGATGAGCGAGCTGTCCCGCGGACCGCCCACCGCCAACGTGCGGACCTACATCCAGTGCCTGGCTACGGTCAGCAGACGAGGAGGACACAGGATTGGTGAGGGCGAACTGTATGCAGTACTGCTCTAGTACCAACAGAGGGCGGTGTTTGTTAATATAGCATTTTGTTGAACAAATTAAAATAATACAAGAAATAATATATTGAGTCTTGTGAAGGTGAACACCTGGAGAGGATTGTGCCCATGGTGGTGAAGTTTTGTAATGTAGAGGATGATGAGCTACGTGAGTTCTGCTTTCAGGCCTTTGAAGCTTTTGTTAGCAGGTAAACGTATTTATATGTGTTTTTTAAATGTAAACTTCATTTCAAATTATTATATTATCTTATACATTCAAATTATTGTATGACTTTTTGGAAAGATGTCCAAAGGAAATGTCCTCTCACATCCAAACGATTATCAAGTTGTGTCTGAAGTACATCACCTACGACCCCAATTACAACTACGATGCTGACGATGACCAAGACGATGGCATGGACGTTGAGAACAGGGACGATGAAGATCAGGGTAACTTTTGTCTCCATCACCGTTTCATCTTTGGTTGCCGTGGTCAATTCATCGTTCTCTTCCGCAATCTTCTCTACAGAGTCAGATGATGAATATAGCGATGATGACGACATGAGCTGGAAGGTGCGGCGTTCCTCTGTTAAATGTCTGGAGGCCATCATCAGCAGCCGCAGGGACCTTCTGGTGGAGCTCTACGGGTCTGTAGGTCCAACCCTGGTGTCCCGCTTCAAAGAACGAGAGGAGAATGTTAAGACTGATATTTTCTTAGCTTTCGTGGCATTGCTGAGGCAGACGAGAGACCCTCACAGTCCTCCTCTGGACACAGCGGCTAAAGTGGAACCAGCTGTCACTCTGTTGAAGAAACAGGTGTGTTGGGCATGTTTATTTACAACGTTGTGTCACATGAAAAGCATTGAATTCAAATTAATTTCTGTTTCTTTACATTCACTTAGAATATGTTTCAGTTCAATTTTTGTCTTTTTTCTAATTTTGTATTGTTCTCGCAGGTGCCGACAATAGTAAAGGCGTTACACAGACAGCTGAAGGAGAAAAGCATGAGATGTAGACAAGGCTGTTTTAGTCTCCTGACAGAGATGGCCAATGTGCTGCCGGGTCAACTAGGAGAGCACGTACCAGCCCTCATTCCAGGTTAAATTACAAAGTCTTGATTTTTATCAAATAAATATGTGCACAAATATACATAACATAAATCTTCAATATATATAACTACTGGGCATCAATTCTTGACTTATATCTGGAAAAGATTTGTAATGGATTCTCCTGTGAATCTGATAGATGTCCAAATTTGATGTGTGACTTTCTTCTATGAGAGAAAAAGTGAGCTATTTTTTTCTATGCAGTGAAACCATACAGTGACCATTGGCGATCAAGGTTTAACACTGCAAAAAAATCTAGAATTCTTTTTGTCTTGTTTTCTATACAAGTACAAATATCAAAAAAGTCCTCGTGAACCGGAAGTTGTGATCGTTTTTACTTCCATTGTTTGTCGCATTTCTGAGTGAAATGGAATTTTAAATGAGAAGAATAGTGGGCTGATGTATTAAAAAACAGTTGAAGGTGAGGAGTTAACAAAATGCTCCGCCCAAGCAGTCTAACGTACACAGTGTTGGGTAAGTTACTCTCAAAAAGTAATTAATTACTAGTTACTAATTACATATTCAATAGTGTAATTAGATTACTGTACAAATGACTCTCTCCAAAAAGTATTTAGTTACTTATTACTAATTACTTTCTATATCCTACATCAACCTTGATTAGTTAAGTGATTGAAAGATAGACATGAAAGGGCTTATTTAATTAATTCAATCAAATAATATTAAACTACATAAAGTTCTCTTATTAACTGACCAAAGTATTACAAATGTGAGAATTATACATTAAAGCACAGATTTTAAAGTTAGACTTTGAATTTTGATGTCAATTCCACTATTGCACACACATATTACACAAAGTATTTAGTTTAATTACATCAGAAGTAACTGTAATTAAATTACAGGAAAAATAAGAGTAATCCCTTACTTTACTTTTTCAAGGGGAAAGTAATTAAATTACAGTAACTAATTACTTAGTAACTAGTTACACCCAACACTGAACGTACATCATCTAAGATGGATTGTCATTACAGGACGGAAGTGCATTTTCAGATTTTAACTGAAGATTATGAGGGCAAATGATTTTTAAAAACAGAATGACCCACATTGATAAGCTATTTAAAATAAATATTTCATGAAAAAATAGGCATTGTATTTTTTTATTTCACTGGGATTTTACATTAAGATACATTTAGTGGAAAAGCAAAATTACTTTAGTCTTGCTTTCTGAGGAAAAAAAATGTGTATCCTGCTAATGTAGTAAGAATATAAAATAAACATAAATAACAAATAAAATGAACATAAACTTGAATTCAATTTACTAAATAACTTTGAAACTTAAATTAAATTATTTGTTCTTACCCACTGGCAGTATTTCGTTTTCAGCATAAACAAACTTCGGTTTCATCGGGATGCACTGGCCCGAAGTTAACTTCCGGTCTGTGTTTGGTTATGATATAACAATTTATTTTACATTTAACTTATATTAATATTTTATTGTATGATATTTATTGTACACTGAAAATCCATCATAGGTGTCAAACCTCTTACACATACCTGCATTTTTTATTTTGACACCTCATGCTACGTTTTTAGGTGAACTTAATCCTTAGCAGGAATACACTTGGTTGTCTCCTGCCTTATCATTGGAAGTCTGTGCAATTGCAATTTAATTAAAAACTTTTAAAATTTCATTTTAGGTATTGTTTACTCCTTGACCGACAAGTCAACCTCTTCAAATATGAAGATCGATGCTCTTTCTTTCCTCTATGTCCTTCTAAGTAGCCACAACCCAGAGGTCTTCCACCCACACATCAAGGTCATCTTACCTCCTGTAATCCAGTGCATCGAAGATCCCTTTTATAAAATCACATCTGAAGCCCTCCAAGTCACCCAACAGATAGTGAAGATCATCCGACCGCTGGATAAACCCAGCTCATTCGACATCAAGCCTTACGTGAAGAATGTGTTCTCTTGTACGCTAAAGAGGTTGAAGGCGGCTGATATAGACCAAGAGGTCAAAGAGAGGGCCATTTTCTGCATGGGTCACATTTTGAGTCATCTAGGTGACCAGCTTGGAGCCGACCTGCAGCCCACCTTGCAGATATTTCTGGAGAGGCTTAAAAACGAAATCACAAGACTTATTGCGATAAAGACGTTGACCCTCATTGCGTCATCACCACTTAAAATCGACCTAAAACCAATTTTAACATATGGCATCCCAATACTCGGATCCTTTTTGCGGAAGAACCAGCGTGCCCTTAAGTTAAACACGATAACAGCCTTGAACGTCATTGTTGCCAACTACAGCGATAGCTTCAAGCCCCCGATGATTGAATCTATTTTGATGGAGGTGCCTGGATTGATTCAGGAGAGCGATATGCATGTCTCGCAGGTGGCCATCACGCTTATCACCTGCATGGCCTAAGTTTGTCCAAATTGCTTGAGCAAGATCGGGGGCACCATCTTGCCCGAAGTGCTCAACTTAGTCCATTCCCCATTGCTACAAGGAGGTGCCCTAAATTCAATGCTCGACTTCTTCCAGGTCCTCGTGGCAACCAAGGCCAACAATATGAGCTACAATGACCTCCTAAAGGCCTTAAAGGGGCCGTTTTACGAAGCAAAGTCGTTCGACACATTCGCGCATAAACAGCCCTACTACTCGGTGGCCAAGTGCATAGCGGCGTTGTCGGCTGCCTGTCCCAAAGAAGCCTCCGGAGTGGTCACAAACTTCATCCAAGAGGTCAAGAACCCCAAATCATCGGAGTCGGTGAGGATTCTAGCGCTGCTGAGTCTTGGGGAAATTGGACGCTTTATGAACTTCGAAGGACAGAAGGAGCTTAAGGGGGTCATAATGGAGGCTTTCGGATCCCCGAATGAGGAAGTTAAGTCTGCTGCATCCTTCACGCTGGGAAACATCTGCGTCGGAAATTTAGGAGAGTACCTGCCGTTCATGCTGAAGGAGATTGGAAGCAAACCGAAGAGACAGTATTTACTTCTGCACTCGCTGAAGGAGATGATCAGCGCTTTATCCGCAGAGAGTCTCAAACCTCATGTGGAGAACATCTGGGCGCTTTTGTTCAAACACTGTGAATGTGCAGAGGAGGGCACGCGCAATATCGTCGCCGAATGTTTGGGGAAACTCACTCTGGTTAATCCGTCTGAGCTTCTGCCTAGGCTAAAGAAACAACTCACTTCAGGTAATAAAAGATGAAATGTTGGCTTGACTATCATTTGTAGATCATGGGCTGGTTTTTGTAAACAAATACTTTGTAGCAACACTTTAGAACTTTTGCTCACGGGTTCCCCCATGTGGTTGATAAGCGCAATTGTCTGTAACCAGTGTTGTAAATAATGTCGCTGTATAAGCTTCCCCGTGGGCAGTGCAATACATGTTAATTTGTTTAAGTAAGCTGATGGAACCAGCGGATGCAGAAATGTTGTTTGGAAACCATATCGCAATGAACAGTAATTACTCTCGTGTCTCTTTTCTCCATCTGCATAGAGAAATTCATGCTTATTTTGTCCATTTGTATCACCCAGCAGCTTTTTGCTGGAAAAATGTAAATGCAAATTGTTTATTTACATAATATATTAAGATAAAACACTATGTAAATTGGCAAAGTTACACTGATACATTTATAAAAGTGAGTAAGAAAAAAAAGAAAGCAATTCATCCTAGGAGGCAATAGTATGAGAAGTGCTATGATACAACATTTCAACAATTTTTGGAGCATAAATAATTAAAACTACACTGCATTAAACGTTTACCTACAATCAGATTTTCTGAAGTCATTTCAACTTAGTATTAAAACTTTTTAAAAGTTTTTCATTAGTCCAACTCATCAACATAAGTTAAGCAATTTCAACTAATTCTTATAAGTTACAATAACTCACCACAGGGCAAATTCATTATTATATAACATTATAATCTAGTTTCTTGATGATTTTGTATTTTTTATAGTTTAAATGCTTTACATACATTTGTTTATGTATTATAATTCAGCTGCTCAAATATACACATCAGAAGCATTTTATTTTTGTTGGTTTCAGGTTCTCCACTTTCCCGCAGTACAGTTGTAACTGCAGTGAAGTTCACCATAGTCGATCACCCCATGCCCATAGACTCACTTTTAAAAGGATGCATTGGTAAATGTCTAATATTTTCACATTTTTAAAATTTTGTGACGCTGTCTGTGAATACTTTTTTATAGTAAAATAAAAATATTTTTTGTAGTGCATGA
Source organism: Triplophysa rosa (assembly GCF_024868665.1). NCBI lineage: Eukaryota > Metazoa > Chordata > Actinopteri > Cypriniformes > Nemacheilidae > Triplophysa > Triplophysa rosa. The sequence goes on from NC_079914.1 coordinate 5,385,428, forward strand.
AAAGAGATATTGTAGAAATTTAATCATTTATAATAATAGAAAAATTTGATGTTTTTCAATGAACAGAAATCTTGAATGTTTGATATATTTGACATAATTGAACTAAATATCCATTTTGTAATTCTCCTATTAGGTGACTTCTTGAAAACTCTTCAGGACCCTGATCTCAATGTTCAGCGGGTGGCTTTGGTCATGTTCAATTCGGCAGCCCACAACAAACCCTCTCTGATCCGTGGGCTTCTAAACTCACTTCTCCCACATCTGTACAATAAGACCCAGATCAGGAAAGACCTGGTTCGGGAGGTACGACTTATAAACTCGCTACAGCTTCAAAAACACCCATGAAACTTTGTTGTTTATACATAATTTCTTTTTTGCTTATTGATTTAAAAAATGTTTATTTGTGCATGTTTAAATCATTGGTCAGGTTGAGATGGGTCCCTTTAAGCACACAGTAGATGATGGGTTGGACGTCCGAAAGGCGGCGTTTGAATGCATGTACACGCTACTGGACAGCTGTCTGGACTGTCTGGATATCTTTGAGTTTCTGAATCATGTGGAAGAAGGTCTGAAAGATCACTATGACATTAAAGTAAGTGTATTCTGGATGATGTGGGGATTTAGGGTTGAGCCTACTGCACACTTGAAGGTGCCTTCCTCCAAATGAGATGCATTTCTTGTTTCCATCATTTTATAAAATATAATTTCACTATCCATACCATAGTATCTAATTGTCACAATTAAACAGATGATTAGTTGCCAGTGTACTCCGAATATAATCTTAACATCACGTTATTGACAATAACATACCACATGTTTAAGAATATTGACATTGTTCAGTAAAATTATAATTTTTCTGGTTCTTTAGATGCTGACCTTCATTATGCTTGCCAGACTCTCTAAACTCTGTCCAGGTGCTGTGGTACAAAGACTGGACAGACTAGTTGAACCACTGAAAGCTACGTGCACTACAAAGGCAAGTTCTAAGATTTTAAACAAATTGCGCAAGAGATCCAAAAACTACTTTCATGGCTATAATAAAATTAAGTGAAACGGTTAAAGGAATCTGTATGATCTGAGAGGTGCCTGTAGTTTTATGCAAAAGCTTGGGCAGCCTTCTGAGGCACTCTAATAATTTGCTCTGTCTTCATAAAAAAAGAATGTCATATACAATTTAGTTTCTAGAGAAAGCAACATGATGTTCTCAGACAAAGATTCTTAGTGTAGCTGGGTCAAGACAACTTCTAATGGCCTAAAAAGTAAGATAATTTGGCAGTATGAGTTATTGAACAAGTCCAAGGTCTCCATCACCACAGAAAAGATCAGTCTTTGTGGAAGGAGTATTTGGAAGGTAAAGGTCAAAGACAAACTGCAGACCTCCTCCAAAGAAGAGCTCCAAGAACATCTTGGTGTTGATGGCATCACTGCACGAGGAAAGGCTTGATGGATAGGTAAAAAAAGCTGGAAAACCTTATCGGGACAAACCAGAATTAGTTTGGAAGGATGTGCTGTGGACTGATGAAACAGAGTTATTCTACCATGCAAAGGCCACTGAACGCCGCTCTAGAAAAACCTACTCCCTACTTGCACTGGAAACCTTGTCAAAGTTCAGTGTTGCATGAATCTAACCCTGTACCAAATTCTTAACCCAATACCAGATTCGTAAAATCAACATTCAAGCATCAGAGGTTGAAGTCACACAAAGGTTTAAGCTGCTAATGACAACGAAGGGTCTTGAACACCTGCAGTTTGAATTTGGGACTAGCCTTTATTTTTATGTTAAGAGATTCTACTAAATTTGTTTCTTGCATATTCCTGTTGTTTTGTTCTGAATAATTGTTATTTGAAAACGGATTTTTCCTTTCCATGAAGTGCAAGTTTTATCCAAATAAAGTTGCATCTTCAGTTTCAGATTAATTACAATAATTTTCAAGGGTGCCCAAAACTTAAATTTTGAGGAGCTCGTTTCGTCTTTCATCTTTACTCCTATACATTCAAATCTCATCTGTGTGCATTCAAAGGTTAAAGCCGGCTCTGTCAAGCAAGAATTCGAGAAGCAGGAAGAGCTGAGACGTTCCGCCATGCGTGCCGTCGCTGCCTTGCTGTCCATCAGCGAAGTAGATAAAAGCCCCGTTATGGCTGACTTTGCCAATCAAATCAGAAGCAATACCGAAATGGCAACCATCTTTGAGAGCCTGCAAGGAGACCCCTTAACAGCGGCTGTGGAATCTATGGACACTACTTAGGGTTCCATTAAACGCTTGTGATTATGAAAACTGCAGAGTTCTTTTTATAGTTTTGTTGGACAAAGCAAAGCCTGTTTTATAGTCCTCAAATGTAAACTAAAATGTGCATTAAAAACTTAACGATTGTGTTTTTCTGTTTTTCCACTTTATTGAAAAGACAAGACAAGCAGATTATTCGTTTTCCTCGCTGCGGAGTCTGGCGTTGGGGTTTGTGACCTTAATGGCCAGCTGAGCTGCCCTCTCCACAATAATTTTCCTGTTCTTGGAGGACACATTGTGGGCAATTTCGGCACAATAGCTCCTGCAAATAAAAAGTTAAGGTTACCACAAGCCCAGGCTTCTGTCATTGTAATTTAAAAGCAATGCCAAAATTAATTCAAAATGAATGAAAAGCAATAATGCAAATGAATGAAACACTCCAGAAAGAGGCCCAAGACAAGTGCTAGTCACTTGTTGCAGATTATCTTCCACCAGCTGGCTATGAAGAAAGCTAGAGGTGGAATGGGCATTTCCTCTGCAACACTATCTCTCCATATTCAACACCTGACAGAACATGACCAATTCAGCAGGTATGATCTTAGAGACATGTACATTTCTAGCTTCTGTTTCTGACCAAATAAAAACAAATTGATCATTTTAGAAAGAGTCAATTTAACACCCACACAAACAGTTAGCAACAAATGCAACAATTTAAGATCTTACTTGTTGCTCATCATAAGGACTTCAAGTTCCTTGATGTTGTTGACCAGGAACTTCCTGAACCCAGTGGGCAGCATGTGTTTGGTCTTCTTGCTGCTTCCATAACCGATGCTGGGCATCAACATCTGACCCTTGAAGCGTCGTCTCACTCTGTTGTCAATACCTCTAGGCTTTCTCCAGTTTTTCTACACAGAACATAGATGTCATAGTTGCGCTCTATTGAGTTTGGTTGATTAGGACCTACTAGAATTCATATAATAACTAAAAAATGAAGAGAAGAAAGTAAATTCCATATTCTAGGTTGAGCGCATGCAAGTTCATTTATTCCCTTTTGAAACCTTGTCTCTTACCCTGATCTTGACATAACGGTCTGACTGATGTCTGATGAACTTCTTGGTCCTTTTCTTTACGATCTTGGGTTTTGTGAGGGGTCTGAGGGCTGGCATGGTGCCTGAAGTAAACACAAGCAACAAAAAAATTGACATCAAGAAAAAATAAAGCCACTGTAAAGCATCAGTTTTGGTAATATCTCATTCGTGGTGCACAGATTTTCATGCACATTTTTTATGTCCACACATTGAGCACACCTTTTAATGTTGGCAACCATTGCTAAAGCACTATATGAATATAAAATGTCAAGACTAAAATGTGAAATAAAACTAAAATGTATTTTGTTATATTCTCATGTAAATATGTAATTTTACTCTCTTTTAGGGTGACTTTTACCATCGGTCTAGGGACTGCAGGTGAAAAATAGCTTTTTGGCTAATTCTGGCATATTGACAGAATTGTTTATTAATATGCATTGTCCCTCTAATAAATAAAAACAAATCATAAATGCAGTCCTTAAACAAGACGCGTTTTAATAAAGACAATACAATTATAAACTCGCTACCATGTTCGTAAACAGCTAACGCATGTTAGCGGTGCAGGAAAACAACGTTCAGTGCTAATATAGCTAAACGCTAAATTGACAGTTTAACACCCTTGCGGAACTATTTATAGAGACTAAACAAGTTTCTTTGTAACGTTTAGGAGCAAATTTTATGAATTTGTTCGCTAGCTTCACAAATTCACATGCACCGAATCAATGGCCGCCATGTACGGACCTTGTGTGCTAAATGATATAAATATGTAAACTTCTATCACTCTGTGGTCCACGATATTGCTGCATTTAAACGTAGAGAATAACAACACAACAGCAACTAGTAAAGATGTGTGATTTTAATAAAAAATACTGAAGGATGAATTCAGATTTCGCTTGAGCTCACCGTTCGGTCTGTCTGTCCCGAAGACAGTCCTGAAGAAGAGAGGGAAGTGATGCAGCGAAGGCCCGGAAATAATATCAGGCAGCGGAAGTTGGTACCGCTCTCAAATGTTTCCGTCCGCTACTGTTGACCATTTTGAATTGTAATGTACTTTTTATGCTTTTTGTATTTTAAATTTACTTATTTTTGTATTCTTGTGTTTTATACTTGTGTTGTTTTTTATTTATTTTTAATTGTCTATATGCCTATTTTATTTTGACCGGGCTGTATCTTTTATGTAAATCGAATAATGTAACGTTACAGTAATAAACACCAAGGTAGTTGCAAGGTTTCACCTGTTGTACTGTTCACTTAATGTAGTCTCGACTGGGTTGTTTGTGTTTATCCTGGAGGAACTTTATTTCTTTTCAATGTGTATAATTAAGTTATAAAAAGAAATAACATAAGCTGTTCTGACTCTGAATTTTATCTCTACGTTTTTTTTTACCGAACAAACAAATTTAACCATAGTTAATATCTAGTTTTATTTATTTATTATTTGTACTACTACATCGTCTTACCAAATAACCATAGTTTATTTGTAGTAAAACTAACAAATGGTAATCTGTGAAAAACAAGGTTTGGACACTTTTGGTAGGGCTGTTGTTGAATTCTCAGTGGTATTTAATAATTTGTGAAGAATTTGTTTCGAAAGGACGACACCGCCCAGTTTTACAGATGCTGCAGTGCCAAAATGCAGACTAATTTGTAGTCAAATACATGTTTATGACAGGCTTTGTGCAAATTTCCCTTGTATTTAAAGTATTTAATAAGACGCAGTATAAAGGCCTAGTTTTCTGTCAAATTTGCAGAAATATGAACATTTTAAACACTTTTAGATACAGTATTTTATGGTAGAGATGGTTATGACTGTAAGACATGTCACGTAACTTTACAATTTTGCAATTGTGACCCTATCTGTGGAATCCGTGCTAAAGTTTCTTAATGTAATAAAAGTTTGATTTTAATCGTTATTAATTTCAATTTTTGACATGGCATTACTCAATGGCATCAGTCAATAATATTTTTCAAAGAATGTTCGCTACACTATGTAGGATGACATCATGCCAAAAAGATTGTGGATTTTCACAGAATGGGACACAATTTTGATCTTAGCACTTATTTTGTCTTTGTTGTTTAAGCATATGCATGCATGTGGCACAAGCACTGAAGTTTTGCTTTGAAGGATAACGTCTTGTGATTTTTTAGACCTTTGTGTGTGTGTGCGTGTGCGCGTGTGCGTGTGTGTGTGTGTGTGTGTGTGTGTGTGTGTGTGTGTGTGTGACAAGTGACTGACAATCTGACTTGAGTACAAACAAACCACTATATCATTTACAATTTTCTATATATGTGCAGTTACATTTTTATATATTATTTTTTCATTTAATTTCAAATATCATTACATAATCTTACATTGTGCTACATTTGAATGTCTACATTTTGTAGTTGTACAAGTTTGGGAAGTTGTGAATCAATAGTTTTCAACTGTTTTCTGTTGAATCTATTTCTAGTTAGAATGAGCATCAAAAAGATCTCGATAGTCAAAGGGGTAATGAGAGACATGCGGTTCTGTATCGGGGACGACTCGATAGCAGCCTGTCAAAAGTCTAGACAGATGGTACAACTCAAGCCTGAATGACAAAGAACAAGTACAACAATTAAAGATCGGGTATCATGCTATAGCATGCATTCTGACTTCTTTACACTGTTAAACGTGCTGGCTTCTCATGGTTAACATGGTCAACTTGTTAAAAAACGAGTTGGACGTATGACGTAGTATTTCTGTACTTGATACACTACCCCAGCACTCCAATTAGTTTCGGAAAGTTTTTTTATAATTCTGGATCCCTGTGTCTTCAAAGGGATCCTATTCCCTTTATTGGCCATTCTCCCGGAAAAGGCGAAAGAAAGAGCCCACCCACGAGCCAACTGACAAGTGAGACCGCTTACATCAAGATTATCTGCGCTGCGTCAAGATGGGCTGCGCTGCAGCTCATTGCACTTGCGATAGTGAAGTTTAGGTGTGTCTGTTTGTGTCCTGTGCCCAATTTTCCTGAAATGCTACCCTCACTAAGACCTGGCTCCCATACAGCATGCAAAACCCACTAGCATCCGTACGGCATTCAAAACCCCCTAGTTGATTGTCTACCACTCCAAGTATCAAGGTTAATTTCGGAAAAGTGCTCACCGATTTGGCACAATAGACAGTTTTAACATCCTGTCCTGTGTTTGTTTGATTCAATAAACTATAAACTTATTTTATTCTATCATCACTTCGTCTCCTGCCTGCTGTTCTTCCACTTTATCTCATTGTTTGAAACAGCAGTATAGTGAAAGCTTTGAAGGCTATAGTGTCTTTGGTGTAGTCTATATAAATGACTATAAAATAAAAGTGTTTTTTTTATTTTTTTCAGACAGATGAGGATTCTGCACTGAAAAAACGGAGGGTTGGAAGTACTGATTCCATTGTACATCGGTTCCACGTGATTTAATTAAGTTTTTTGACATATCTTTTCTTGCTATTTAAAAAAAGTTGTTAAAAAACGTAATTAAACCGTGTGGAACTGATGTACATGATTAAATTGAGTAATTCCAACAACCCTTTTTTTCAGTGTGTAGTGCATGTTTTTGTGCAATTTTAATTATTCTACATTATGAGTTGTACCAAGTATCACTCAGAATCCTTTAAAACAAGTCAAGCTGAGGGAACACTATTGTGGGCGTGTCTTTATTTGGGCACAATTTAGGCCACAGTTTAAAGTTTCACTTGGTGGAGAAGCTCTCAGTGAAGGTGACGCGCTGTATTTCATGTATGTTATGGATTATGAAGACGACGTAGGTGGGTACATGATGCTTAAAAATTTATAGTAAATGCTTTTAAATGTCTTCTGCTCTCACTTTCATTCACACTTCTCATGTTCAGTGTCTGCTGTGAATAGTTTGCATGAAACTTTGAAAGGGTTCACATATGTAGTGAGCATTTTTTAACCATTTGGCTATGCGTGAAGCAGAAACTTTAACTAAACATATTTGTTGTTTTAAAAGGCTTAAATCTGAATTTTGATAGATGGCATTGCCTTTAACCATGTGGAGACAAATTAATATCACATGGTTGGCTGCTCATAAACACATGAATTTTCAATATGTAACACTAAAATGCTTTTTCCTTTATATTGCCAAATATGTAAGCTAAAGTTCAGAACCACTCTTTGGTTTTAATAAATCTGTTTTACTTTCACAATTGACAGATGACTACTGTATGGTTTCAGATCCTTGGACCATACTAGTAAATGAGAATATTTTTTCAATACATTTGCAAAATGTGGATTTTCAACAATGGGTTTTCACAGATATGCGTCTCTATGCAACGTTTTTTATTTATACACAATAAAATTACATAGGGATATTCTGAGTAAAGAAGTACAGCAAATAATGGTTATGGAAAGAACAAGAAACAGGACAAGTACTGAGTGACATTCATCAACATCTCATATGACTTTTAGTTAAATGACTGTGACATTTGGAGGTTTGGCTCGGCATCTATCTGTCCTAATGCTTAAGTCAAAATTCAAGCTTTTTGTAACAATTTTCACTTCTTTACAAACTTCTTAAAGTTTTTACTTGCTCTAAATGATTTTTCAACTTTCATGTATCCCAAAAAACAAATTAACATTCTAAAACTGTTATATAAATGTTACTTAAATGTGTCATGAAACGTGAGGAGAACCCAATTGCAGGCAGGCATGAAGGGGTTAACAAGGAAGATTTTAATTATAAATAATAAACAGAACACAAAACAAAAACCCACGATGGGGCAAACCAAACAACACTAGATACTAAAACTGACAAGACAAATATAACTAAGACAATGTAAAAGAACAACACTAGACAAACGCTAAATAAACTCACACAGACTCAACTTGACTTTAACTTGACTAGACTTGGGATAGAGACAAGAACACCATACACAACGTAATCCACTAGCAACAAGACAATGAAACGAGGGCATTTTAAAGGAGAGACAAACGAGGGATAATGACACAGGGCAGGTGTGGGTAATAAAACACTCAGGGAAAGATAACAAGGAAATGAGAGGGGCGGGGCCAATGACGAGACACTGGAGAGAACGAATATTATTGTCAAAAGGACAATAATATGTTTCTCTCCACACATAACCATAGACTTTGTCATGGCTCTGCTACAGGACCAAGAAAAACATGACTAAATGAAGCAGAGCCATGACAGAAGCCCCCCCTCTAATGAGCACCTCCAGGTACTCACCAAGGGGTAGACGGACGAGACAAGGCAGACTGAGGCAGTGACCAAAACAGACAAAACATGGAAAACAAAATCAGAGGCAGAGAATCAAGAATAACAAAGGGACTTGGGTGNTACACTGTAAAAAATGATTTGTTGTTTTTTGTTGTTTCAACTTAAAAAAATAAGTTACCTTGTTGACTTAAAATTTTAAGTTAGTTCAACTTAAAAATATTAGTCAACACAAAGAGTTTGCAACAAATTCATTAAGTGAACTAATATTTTTAAGTTGAACTAACTTAAAATTTTAAGGCAACAAGGTAACTTATTTTTTTAAGTTGAAACAACAAAAAACAACAAAACATTTTTTACAGTGTACAGACCCAACCGATTAACAAGCGAAACGTGAAGACCTTCAAGAAAACTTCATGATGTACTGTACATGCTTGTGTAAATAATTATTAAGTAGAAATATGTTTTAATGTTTTAAAATAATGATTAAGATGTGAACACTCACATGTATTTACAATTTAAACATATGATAAATATGTACTTTTTACTCTTTTACATTTTAGTTATAACATTTTTTTGTACTATTTCATCATCATGAACATCAGTTTTTAATGCTAAGATGTATTTATTTGAAGTTGTTTTCTCTGGTTTTTTTCTTTTGCAGATTGCACGGATCAAATTTGTCCCCCTCCACCAGACTATGTCCCTCAGCCCGAAAATGAAAAGAATGCTTTCGTTTCAAATGTTATGTAGGTAAAATATGTTGGGTTGAGAACCAGAGAGGCATAATTGACATTTCATCAACTTTACAGAAGAGTCAGAGCAAAAAAATACCATAGATTGATCTGACTTTGTGTATTGATTTTAATCTTTTATAATAAAGATGTTACACACATGGATGACCATGTACTTATTAAACATTTTAATAAAAAATGTCACATGCGCCTTATTGGCACCAATGTTTCAGCCATTTTGAATCATCTGCTATCCACAGGCTTTTCTTCACTATACAGTTACGCCCTTTTGGCACCGTCTTAGTATGTTCAGTGATGAGTTTTGGCTTCTAACTCCAAATTAAGATTTCACTTGTTTCATTTTGGCAGTATAAAGAGCTCACCAGGGCTTTAAATTGATATACATATACAGTATATCTCCATTTCACCCAGAATATCACTACGCCCCTCTGGTTCTCACCCCTTCTAGTATGCCCATACACTTCATTCATATTTATTTATGAAAAAATAATTCTGATACTGTAGGCTTCCCACTGTCTCAGAAGATGCAGCAAGAGATGCTTTACTGCAGTTTGTGGGTAAAAAGTGGACATATAGCAGCAAGCCTGCCAAAAATCTGATCTTTAAAGACATGAAGCCTTTTACAGTTTACCGTGTAAGTACCGCCACAATAGCAGCACTTTTGATTTGGCAACCACCTAAAACCTCTGAAATTGTAAGAAAGTCTTAATTTGCTCTGTTTTAAGTTAAGTGAAGTAATTTGACCTGTATCTTTTCAGTACCGCTTGGAAACATTTACAGAGTCCAGATCAAGTGTTTGGGAATCAGAGCCACACACAGGTGCTTTTAGTGTCATCAAGTGAATACATGAGGAAAAAAATATGATTTAGCCTAAGTTTCATCTGTCTGACATTTTAACAAAATAATGTCTGCTCAGGTCAGTGTGTGGATGGGCCTGAGAATGGAGCGAGTCCTCCACCGTGGCAGGTCCAGGTGTCCTACCCACCCAAATTCACTGATGTTGTTCAGAAAGTCAGGGTGCCGCACTCCTCTTTTATAAAGGTATTGCAGTCCATTTGTTTTTATTCACTTCTTGAGTACTAAAAAATAACCAAGTAATTTTTCGATTTATGTTCCCCACTTTTTCTTCACTAATCAACTTTAAGGTGTTATATATATGCGAAGATAATTCTATTCTGAAACTTAACCGCACCAGTTTCAAACACCTCGCCTTTTAAGTACGCGCGCATGCGCACGAAAAAGTGGAGACGCTTGAAATCAGTTGCAGTGCGTCATTTTGGTGTCACAGCACAGGTAAATAATGATAATGATAAATAAATAAATATTTACCCCAAATGGTAAACAAAGCTTTACACTGACCTTCATCTACCTTTCCAAAGCAATTATACCAAAATACAGTTCTCACACGACAAGCCAACAACTGCTAAACTCTAGCTTCCGGTTTACCATATATGGGCTCTGTGCGTCTCTTTACACGCACAAAACGCTATGATGCTTTGACCTTTTCATAGTTGTCTTGTCTGTAAGTGCATGTTCTCCTCATAACAACAAAGCACATTAAAAGTCATTATTTTAATGGAGTTATAATGCCTGCTGTATTTTATTGTGTGATTTCAGCCTTGTTACCGATGTCAAGGTAACGGCCGAGTCAGGTGCACGCACTGCCGTGGAAAAGGATGGGTGGGCCGATGTTTCATTTTAAAGCTTTATTTTATTTGCCATAATGCCTTGTAATGCATGTTTTAAACAGTGAAATGCTGTATGTTCTCTTGAGTTACCCATAGTTTGTTTGTCTTTTTTGTGTATCAGACTCGTTGTATGTTTTGTCACGGCTCTGGTCACGGCCGCCACCGACGGTGTAGGAACTGTCACGGTAGAGGAAGAAGAAGGTATTTTTTGTGGCATTTTTTTTTGTTGTTACCTCAAATGTAACTTGAATATAAATTGTGCTAATTCACTTTTTTCAGATGTGTCTCTTGTCACAGAAAGGGTTACAAAATCTGTGTAACGTGTACTGGCCACAGAAACCTCGTGCATTTCATACGACTCACAGTTACATGGTAAACGTGCTGACGAAATCAAATCCTTTCATTCTGATTTACATAAAGTCATCTTTAATTTATTAAAGATTATTTAACCTCATAACACTTGGGAGAGTTACTATGGTATATGCATAATTTTAGTTTCTTTACTCTCTGTGTTTGTTTTAGTTTTGTATGCACAAAAAGATGTACAGCAATAAAGTCCGGTCCCACTGTGTTTCTTAGGAAAAACCAGGTGTCTGAGTTCATACCTGACCGCGTGCCTGAATTCCCACTAAAGAAGTTTGACAAGGGGTCTGGGGAAGCCTTCTTTGTAGATGAAAACCTCCTGGTATATATATGTTTCTTCAATTCTAAGCATATAGTGATATTTTATCTAACAATTTGTAACAATAATCCCTTGTTATAATGTTTTGATCTGATGCATTAGTCCAAAACTGATCAACTAATGTATATTACATAACCAATGTAAAATGTGTGCAGTGTTGCACAAAGTTAGGAGGAATTTTTTTAGCCAAGAAGAATTTTTTTTAGGGAAAATGCTTGCATTCAGGTCTATCCGGTAGATGGCTTTCCCGAACAGGACATCTGTGAGGCTTCAAAAAGGACAATTCAGAGTCACTTGCTCAAATATTCTGCTGTTAGCCGCATCTTGCAGCAGGTAGGCAGAATATATTTAAAGCAAACATTGCATTATAATGTAATTGTGACAGTTCTTAGTATTATTAGTAATACATATAATTGTTCAAGCAAATTAATATACGTACTTAAATAAAATAAAAGTAATATAATGTGACTTTTGCACTGCAAACACAAGCATGTAATGTTCAAGAGGGTGCAACCTAAACACTTGACCACTAGAAGGTTGCGGGGATTTAAACAATTTGGGTTTAGTAAAGAAAGGCCAGATTTTACAAAATCTATTATATTTTCTTTTGAACTGAGGAAGAAACTTTTGTTCTCTTTCAGCGACAAACAATTGAGCTGGTTCCTCTCACTCACGTTTTCTACACGTACAATGGGAAAGACTACGATTACTTTGTTTTTGGTAGAGAAAACAAGGTTCACACCACCAAATATCCCTCATCCTGCAGTATTTTGTAGTCTTCTTGGTGACCAAACGCATAATGCATAATGGGCTACCAGCACCACTTTTTTTCTTTTGTCTGAGTGTGCATCTACATCTTTATTTGCAAAATATGATTTATAATTTGTTTCACTTTTTTTGCTAATAAAATGTTACATAAAAATAACAATAAACATAACAATACAGTAAAATCCGTTGTAGGATGATTTCAACAGATTTTTAGGAGTGTGTGGTTATATATATACAGTGCCACATTCATATATGTATACACTTAATGAGGTTTAAAATAGTCATTATATATGTCATATACAGCAGTGGAAAAATTAAGAGACCGCTCTCAAATTTATTTTGAGTTTTTTTTTATTTACTATAGGTATGTGTTTATGTAAAATGATTGTTTTTGTTTCATTGTGTAAACTGCTAACAATATTTCTCCTAAATTTCAAATAAAATATTCTTTCTATTTGCATGTATTTGCAGAAAATGAAAACCGGAGAAACAAGTCAAAATAACAGAAAAGATGCTCTGCATTTTTTCAGACCTCATACTGCAAAGAAAACAAGTTCATATTCACTTTTAGGCAGTACAACAGTAATATTTGTACATGTATTTAGGAAAAGTTCACAAATATTTTTTATGTGAAAACCTGGATTTTAATCACAGTTTTCACGTGTCTTGTCATGCTGTCAGTCTTGCTGTTGGATGACTTTGTGTCACTCCTGAGGTTTGATTTTGTTGAAATTCAACAGACACTGGACTGGAATGACCACAATACATCTAGAGATACTGATTAATTGAACATTTGTATTTGGAATATGTAAATATTTTGATTCAGAATTATTATGAGTTAAGACAAATTGGCAGTAACGTCATGTATCCATTAGGTGTCGCAAGCTGCCTGTTTTTTCCCAGAATGAATACTTGTCCAGCATGAATTTGATTCATTCCTATTACATTTTATACTTTTCCCCATGATGAAACTTTAACCATGTTCTGTTAACTTATCTGTCATATTACATTGATATTGAGAAGTATGTTTTGGTCGATTGAAGAGACTCCCTATGCATATAAGCACTTAATGATAGAAATGGCCTGAAGTGCTTTGTTGATGTGTGTCATTCAGAAGTGTTAACACATCAACCTACAGTGATCCTAAAAAGGAATTTGGCCACTTGAGGCACTTAAAGTGTCAGAATGTTATTGATTTCTTATTAGATATACATCATTTTAGCCATGCGCTGTGAATGTGATGTACAAAGCCAGTTCCCAATTCCACACAGGTGTCACGTTCCAAAAACGTTCCTGCATAATTATATAACTTATTATTTGGCAAAAACAAAGACGCACCTTCTTTCCAAATGAGAACACTTCATGTTTCCATCGAGCTGAAACACGTTTGTACATTTTTTTTTAACTATTGCTGTGGCCTGTTGTTGACGGATAAACTTCACAAGACTCTCATACTGAGCGCGTCTGATAGGATATGACTGATGTGGAGAATCAGGAGGGGGCGTGGCTCTTCAGCGCATCACGCACGCTGCGCGTTTGTTTATAGTGAGTGAATGAGGTGCGGACAGCACACACGTCTCACTGCGCATCTTTACGCTTCAGTCCCATCTGTCCACATTACAGTAAAGTGGAATAACAATCTCTAGAACGAAGAAAGGGGAGAGGGAAATAACATTCGGTAGGTGTTTAAATGTTGTTTTGAGTTATTCTTTCATTTGTCATATTTAACCATTTTGTAAAAGTTACTGACTGTATTGCACAGTGTTGATGTCAATTGGTAAAGCAATGATACTTCGATTTATACGGATTTATTGATATATGTATAACTAAATGTATGTTTTATTTATGGTGTTTGTTAGTGAAGTTGTGCAGTTTAATTGAATTAATTTGAGTGAATGTATGACTTACTTAATACTAATATTTTCATTCCCTGTGTAGCAAAATATACATATTTTTATATCAAATCTTGATGCGTTATACAGGTGTAGGCTTAGAGTAAACATATGCCTGATTTATTCATTGCATTTCATAATTTATGCATTGGCTTGAAATGCCAACTTTTGACCAATGAAACTTTACTAACTGTTTGAAATTAGTTATAAACTGCTAACAGTTATTAGTAAAATCCATTAGGTTTAAAATGTGGAGTATTGTTTTTGGCCTAATAAAATGAGCATGGGGGTCTCTCAGACCTCTCAAAAAGAAATCGGGGGTTAGTTCATAAAAATAATCAATTCAAGTCATTCTGACTATAAGTGTTTAACACTTTACACTGTAACCTCACATGCTTGGAGATGGGGCAGGATGTACATTAAATGTATTTTATTTTTTGGACGTCAGTGGTGTTCATCCCCTGATTCTTTCCTTTTCCTGTTTTGTGCTCTACACATTGTGTGTGTTCCTTTCATTTGTTTGTTTCCTCCTTTGTACACACTGTACATTTCCTCCCATATATAGTAAATCATCTAAAACGATCCAGGGATCAGACTTATTACACGCCTGCTTACCAAATGTCTATCTATGGTTTGAAGCCTGATGGGTTGTGCTGTGGAGATTGTGAAACCTCTGATCTGATAATGGGTGCATGTTCTTGTCACAGGGAGTTTATGTTTCACACTCCTTCCTAACACGTGGACAGATGTGCGTGTGTGTGTGTGTGTGTGTGTGTGCGTGTGTGTGTGTGTGTGTGTGTGTGTGTGTGTGCGTGCTCTGGTTTTGGGAGGGGTCCTCACGTAGAGCCCACATGAGAAAAGCCAGGCGGTGATTGTGAGACCCTTATCTGTGCTGACCAGGACTCCAGTCCCAAAGCTTTTGTTGTTTTATCAGGAGTAAGCTTTGTTCTGCTGGTAACAATAGCTCGAGTCAATGGGAACCGTTATACACTTTGAACTGTCCAATATAGTGTACTTGAAGTGCCAGAATCAGTGTCGAAGTTTGGACACACCCATTGATTCTGTATTATGACATTATTTTAAAATGACATTCTGTGGAAATCGATATAGCATCTGTCATGTTGTGCTTGAATATTACGTTAATGTTGAGTTTATATAGGCCTATTTAACATAAGTAATGTCTACAATTGGTGTTGTGATTAAAGTGTTGTGGTTGGATATAAGTTGTCGCACTATTCTTGCAGCCAGATGGGTTTTTGAAACAGTATTACTCTGTGGTTCACGACCTAATGTCATATATCGTAACTTGGCAAAAGGAGCAGAAGGGATCAAAGTTCTGGTTTGGTGTGATATCCATCTTACCAGCTGAAGTTTGTGTTCAGGGTATCAGATGATATTTTATGGAGCTTTATGGATGACTCTCTGTGGAGAAGATCTTCAATGCCGTTCACCTTTTCCCATTGAGAGCACACAAATGATTTCACTTCTTGGCTCTGGAAAATCTGATATGTCAACGTTCTTTGTTCTTGCTATGCATATATCTACAGATTGCTCTTTGTTCCAGTCTTTGCTATGGTATATGGGTTGATTTATAAATGTAGATCTGTTTTCGATTATCGAATGGTCTGCGTCTGGTTAATGTCCATTAGTTTCCTTTATCTATACTGATCTGCCAGGTCTTTGGTGTAAATTCATTTGCAAGATAATTTAGTTTTTTTTGTAATTTATAGATATTGTAGTCATTAACAATAGGTCTCAGGAGGTATAAATATAGAGTATATGGCATTTAAAGATGCTTTTTATGTGAGTGCAGTTTTATTTTGAAGGGTTTAGTGAAGGACAAGTTAAACCTACTGCATTTGTCTAAATGCCTCTTTAACTCTTTGAACTGTCAAAAATGTGTCTTTTTTATGCACCCTATGATCTCAAAAACCTTTTGATCCAACGGCTTATGCTTTAATGCTTTGCCAATATAAATGTATTTAAAACATACATTTCTTTACAAAATGGTAGTTTTGAAGTCTTAACTATTATTGTAAAATGTAGAAAGTAATTGTATTAAGTCGTTTTTTAAAGGATAAAATGAAAGAAAAGAGATAAACGCAAATAGACCACCCAAAGATCTGCCGTCTCTAACATTCATCATGGGTTAACACGATCTATAACAGAACCACACTGCATATTTCTGCGCAATTTGGAAAATATTGACTCGGTCACTTGAAAGAAATCCTTTTCTCTCAGAAAAAGCTCATTTGCTTCTCTTAATATGGAAAAGAGGAATTGTATGCCATGTCTCATAAGAGTCTATTGCGGTGTCAGTTAGGATTCATTCATGAGCACTTTCATGGGTTTGCATTGGCTCTGTAATGATGAGGTGATGTGCTAAATTTATGACAGGTGTCTCATCTATTATTATACTGAATGTAATTGTTTTTCAGACTGCACATCTGCTGAAAACTCAGGATCATAAATAATGTAGAGTGAATGTGTCTGCAAGCTTTGGTCAGACTGTTTTGTTGAATATGAGTTTGAAGTTCATATATCTCCATCACAAATGATTCTCTTAGAAATGAGGTGTTTGGTGATGACTGTCACTGTTTTGACCCAACGTCGGGGAAGACTGATGGAAATTCATTCTCCAATTTCACAGGTATTAGATCATTGAACCGCAAATTGATGTCATATTTTTGAAGAGTAGGCTAAATATAACACCATGAATCTTTTTTTTTTAGTTAGGTTTAGGTCTTTTTTAACTCCAAATGACATTTCACATTTTATTTTAAAATCTTGCCGTGGTGACACAAAGACATTTTTCAGGTATATACAACAAACTTTTCTTATCTAAATAGATTTTATTATTTTTCCTGAAGTAAAAGTTAGTGTCTCTTGTATGTGTAAAAGTTGCCCCATAATATTCTTTTTGTGGTCCCTCCTTCAAAGTAAATTAAAGGGACTTGTCTGCATTGAACTGGGCAGGTGGATCTTGGGCAGTCATCCAGAGGTGCAGATAAACTGTCATTGTACTTGGCTGCTTGTAAAAGAATTGCTGTCGATGGCTCACCGGCCATGTGCGTGTGTTGGCAAGAGGGCAAACAACATCCTGAGCGAATGACTCAATGACCCATTGTGGTGCCTCCTTATTATCTTAATTAATTGTCCCCTCTCTCCATCAGCTCAACAATAACAGCGTTCTGGCAAACACTGTACTTCCTTCCCACAATGCATCTGTTGTAACCTGCTGTCTGGCGCCAAGCGCAGGAAGATCAGAGTGAGGCTGGAAAGTCTCCATGTGGGGGAGTCAGGACGGAAGCTCTGTCTAAACACACAACCAGCTGTTTCGACAAATAATAGTAACGTGTACGGTTGTGTCATTAAACGTCATCATTTAGCCAAATTAAATACCTTAGCCAAGCTAAATTCTACTGTGTTATAGTTTCAGAAAGGCCCAGACATACATGGTCATCATTGTTCTTTTAAGGGAGAGAATTTGTCTGTCGTGATTCATGTATTTCTTCGACTTCTGTGTTGGAGCGACTGTCGTATTGTAAAGTTAAGCTGTTTATTTTTCATGGTAGTGAAGTTTTTTTGCAGTAGTGAAACCGGGGTTTTATAATAAAAGACAGACAAAAAAACCCTATTATTTCAGTACTTTGATTTTGGTGTCTGGGCGAAACGGAAATGATTCTCTCTGCCCATAAGAAGCAGTTTGTTTAGACTGGGAATATAGTGCTAGCAAGAATATAAGAAACTTGAAACAACCCATACCATCTGTGCTGTGAACATGAATGATGTTAAATTGGAAGTACAAAGTAAATTTGTATTACCTTTCTAAGAGATCACATGTACAATTTTTGCCTGAAGGATGTTAAATATGAAAAATCTTCAGGACACATGCTTGAAATTGAGGTGAACTAACATCCCAGCTATGATAAATATGTTCTAAGAATGTTTTGCTAATATTCCTTTTTATTTGTGAATGTTTCAAACGTTCCATTAACAATGTAAGAGTCACTTTTTTATTTTAATATTTAGCAACGTCTTACACTCTTTGAAAGGATGTGTTATTATTTACACATTGTATTTAACACATTTTGTGTTGGTTTTGTGTGGAATAAATGAATGTGACAAAAGTTAAAAATAACAAAAAGTGTTGTCCTTAACTGAACACAACACATGCACATTTTTAGAGGGTACAAAAATGATTAAATCCTGTTTCAATATAACCAAAATACGTTTTTTTATTTACATTTACATTTATTTATTTGGTGGATTCTTTTATCCAAAGCGACTTACATTGTATCTAGTGTATGTATTGTTTTTTTTAACAAGAACAATATACAACTTAACACATATCAAAATCACATACATAAAAAACATAAAAAAGTAAATAATTAATTATTAATAAAACAAAGTAGAAAGAAGATACGTGTAAACAAACCCACCCACAACGTATACATTTTTTCAGTAAGTGTGTTCCCTAGGATCGAACCTGTGGCCTTTGCGTTGCTATCGCAATGCGATACCGAGTGAGCTACAGGAACTATAAACTACTTTTTCCTAACCTTGTTAGAACCTTAAGAAAACGTTCTGAGAACATTCCCTGTTGGAACAGTTCACTCTTAAAAATGGTGCTACAAAACGTTCACACTGATCCCCCCAAAAAACATTTGGTTCCCCAAAGAACCAAATTCAAAGGTTCTACTACTTTTTTATTATCTTAAGAACCTTCATAATCTAAAGAACCTCCTTTATGGAACCATTCAGCCAACAATGGTTCTTCTATGACATCGTGAACCACCTTTTTTTGTGTGTTGGTTGAAAAAAGACAAAAATGTCTTTGAGCAAGTGGTGTAAAAAAATCTTTAGCATCTTTTTGTGTGCAGTATATATTAAATGAAATTAAAGTCATATCTTTGAGTGTGCCTTATGTGTCCATATCCTTTTTAACTGTTTATCTTCTTAGCTTCTTGTCTGACACATACCAACGCTCTTGATACTTATACCAGGCCGTTGCACTCCTTCACACCATCAAATAAAAAGCCCCACCTGGAGCAGAGATACAACTAGCACCAAACCGCCCCCCCCCTTTCTATTCTTCTCAATGTCTGGTTGGATGACCCTTTGAGGTCTTGGCATGTCAGAGAGCTCCACGGGGAACCTTACCTCCCGGTATGGGGCTCTTACTCTGTTTTCTCATCCTTTCAAATTAACAGCACTGGAATTCTTCAGGGCCAAGAAGCCAAAAATAAATCATGTGGAGATTATAGGTGACTGCACATCAGCAGATTTTCTGAGCGTACATAACAAAACGCTATCGTCATGGGGTTTCCTACAGTATCATTCCTTGATTTAGCTTCCTCTTTGTGTTTTCCTACTAGCCAGAACGAATGATGTCGTAGAGGAATAAAAAAGGTACGACGCCAGGACCAGCTAAAAGATTGAAGACGTCATGCATGATTTAGTAACGTAGTCACTGTTTCACATTAGGTGTAAATCATTTACAAGTTACCGCTAAGCCAACACCCGTCGAGCGGCACGCTGCAAAGATGTTTGCACTTTTAAGTGAGCGGGTCGACCCCTGCTGTTTCATCTACCGTTTGTAGAGAGGAGTCCTTAGAAGAAGGATCTGCAAATCGCTCTCAAAGGCTTAGTAGAGAGGAAATCTGTAATTGGCCCCCGGTTTTAATGAATGTCCTCTCAGGTCTAATGTCTTGTGAGCTAAAACAGTTCTCCGACTGAATATCATTCTCAGACAGCAACAAGTACAGTTCTCGCTCTGTCGATGCTGTGAATACATGTCCCCTCAAATGCCCTGGGAACATTTTTGTATAAAAGAGTCTCTCTGGAAATAGTTTGCTTAATTCAAATGCTTTATCTTAATTAGACCCAGATAGGCTGTTCTCTGTTGTGTACGTGGAGATTTTGGTTGAATGTCTGTGGGATGGATGGTAAAATGTGCAAAATGTTTGCATCTGTTCAACGTTAAACTTGTATATGACTCTTTCTTCTGTGAAACACAAAAGAAGATATTTTGAGAAATGTGGTTTTGTGTTTATACAATGATAGTCAATGGGGGTCAATGTTGATTAGTTATCGACATTCTTCAAAATATCTTCTTTTGTGTTCTGTAGATTATTTCTGTAAAATATTTGTAATTTTTGTGCGAACTATCCCTTTTAAAGATCCGTTGGTATATGTGAAAGTTGGTTTTGCATCAACGTTTAATGAGACATTTACACTTTTTATATTAATTCATTAGGCAAGGATGATTTTTTCCAGTTTTGCACAAGATCTCTGGTGAGATCTTTTGTGGGTACAGAATCAAGAATCAACATGGGTCTGCTTATAAATTGGCCCCTTTAGAAAGAATGGAAAATATTTTTGTTTTAACGTAAAAACTGCACACATGCTTTGATTAAAAACCACACATAATATTGGGACTGGTACACAAACCCATCACACAAAACAGTAATGAAAAAAAGGTTGGCCTTGAGTTTAAAGAAAAAAATGTTCCCTAAGAGGGATAAGCAAAGAAAAAACATGCACATCATTTTAAACAAACTGATGGTCAAAGTTAGACTCAAAATACTGGAGGTCGATAAACGGGGAAGAGTGACAATCTTTTTTATGGGTGGTGTGACGTACAGTGTTTGGAATGAGGTCACTCGGACCACCGGGGATGAAAACGCATACGTCTGTATCGTTTGTTGAGCAGTGGTTTGTTGACGTTGTCATCGCGGTCAGAAATGTAAGGAACCTCGCACGTGAATCAAGATAATTGTTGTTAATTATCTGAAAATGATCCCATTAAAGACGGTTTTATTGGTGTTCACCTGGGGTAAGATGGTGTGTTGGCATTGATATCGCTTTAAAGGGATATCTCACCCAAAAATGAATGTTCCCTTGTGTCATTTTAAACCTGTAGGACTTTCTTTCTTCTGCAGAACACAAATGAAGATATTTTGAAGAATGTTGGTGAACAAACAACGGCGGTACCAAACAACACCCCCATTGACTTCCATTGTATGGACACAAAACCAATGCAATTCAATGGGGGTGTTGTTTGGTTACGAAGCATTCTTCAAAATATCTTCAAAATTATTCTGTAGAATAAAGAAAGTCCAACAGGTTTGAAATGACAAGAGGGTGAGTAATTTATGACAGAATTTTCATTTTTGGGTGAACTATCACTTTAAAGATTCTAGCTGGAGTTAGATGGTTAATAGACATCTTTTTTAACTACATACTTTTTAATAACTATATCTCACTTGACCCAAGCAAAAGCAAGCTGTAGTTGCAACATTTGCGTGCTTGCTCAATGCAGTTGTGATTTTCGAACATATTCCTTTGTAAAAAAGAACATTAAAGTTTTTGTAATGGATGTTAAATATCATGTATAGATAAAGATAAATGTGCATTGTTTGTTTTGACACTGAAACAAACCGGCTTTAAGTCTAGCAGGTTTTGTTTGGCATTCTCTCATCTTAGACTAAGCAAAACCCCAAAACAACATGATGTGTCTAGACAGTGATGTTAACAAGCTGTAGTAAAAGTCCCAATATAGAAAAGAAATCAGCTTCAATGTTGTGCAACAGTGACCGCCCACTTTTTTGGCAACCTTGGTTCTGGAAATAAATCTCTTTTCTATTAATTTCCTCCATAGACATTTAAAAATAAATATTCAGTAAAGAGTTCAACAGCCTTGAACCAAATCAAACAGCTTTGAGATATATCTCAACATTACCACATTTAATTTAAAGCACCAGAAATGTCAGAAAATTATAAAACTTGAGAGAAGTTTTATCAGGAAAGAAGATATTTTGAGAAATGTCTCATACAGTGGAAGTCAATGGGGATCAATGTTGTTTGTTTACCAACATTCTTCAAAATATCTTCTTTTGTGTTCTGCAGAATAAATAGTCATGCAGGTTTGAAATGACTTTTTGGGTGAACTATCTCTTTAAAAGATTTCTTATTTTCAGAACCCGACTGCTGCGCTCAATACAAAAGAATCAAACTATCATCTAGTTTGGTCATGTGTATTGTAGTGGAGTGCAAGTCACGATTTCAAAACCTACGGGGAGTTTACTGTCAAGTCTTGAGAGTAAACTCAGCTAATGGGAAAATCGTCACCATCCTTTGCCTGGGAGCTTCATGCTGTGTTTTAAAGAGTTTGAAGAAGGGGCTTAGTATCCTAGGTCAGGGACCTTCTATGTATATTGTTCATTAGCTGTTAACACAGTTGCCAGGAGCAATGGCTTGTGAATTGGGCAGGAATTGTGCACATTGTTTTTCCGCTTTCCACAGTTTCCTGCTCAATTGCCATCGGCAATGGCAGATTGCATAACGGTTACGGTATGGAGAACAATTTCTCTAGGAACCTTACAGAAGTATCTACTGTTGTTTTAACAGTTTTGACGGATGTGCAATATGTATTTTTCACTCCCTTTCTGTTTTGTAACAATATCTGCTGTCTGGAAACTCTACCACAACATTCCTTCAGGATTCTTCAGCCGGGATACACTCCCCCCAGTTCCCAAAACCAAAGGTATTTGTCTGTAACTGTATTTTCAAACATTTCACATGTTGGATATTTCCCCAGATTTAAAATGTACAGACCGGTGGCTGTTTATTTTAATGTGACGAGCCGTAATGGGTCCTGACGGTCATTTGGACTAAATGTTGATTTAAAAGTTCCAGTAGTAAACGTAAGTTGACAGGTTACTAATTGTTGGTTCATTCCCAACTTTTCCCATCCGTGATACGCTTCATATGCAGACATTTGCAGGTGCTCCTGAGAAAAGAGAGGAGAAGTAAAAGTCTCTTTTTTTAGATCCTCTGTGATGAGGTTGAATGTCATTAAGGAATTTAGGCGACTCGTGGAATCCCAGCAAACACGGAATGTTCCCCTAACGTTAGTTTTTGGTTCCCTTTTGGCTATTTTTGGGGAACCAAAAAATAACGTTCAAAGAACGTTCTTTTCAGGTTTTATTTTTTTGCAACCAGAAAATAACGTTCCCAGAACGTTGCAGGCTGTTTTTTAAAAAATAATCAGAAAATAACCAGAAAATAACGTTGCCTGATGGTTATTTATTGGTTATTTTTTTGCAACCAGAAAATAACCAGAAAGTAACGTTCCCTGATGGTTATTTATTGGTTATTTTTTAATGGTAAAAATGGTCAAAACTGGTAAATGTCAGTGACATGTGCAATACAGAAATCACATTAACATATGTTATACTGACCAAATGAAATTAATCAATGTGCCCTTTAATGCCTGAAAATAATAAACTAGTTAAGCTAAATCAAAATACAATCATATATATCCATGTGTACTTCTTTAGTGTGGTTGTCGGTTACTGTGTGCTCGAGCACATGCATTCTCAGCTCTGCCGCACACTCCCATTATTTAAAAATTAACGGTCATTTTGTTTCACCTCACCCACTAACACATTAGTTTAGTGGTTTATTTATTTTATTTTTTTATTTAAAAACGTACAGATTTGAGAGTAAACTTATCTTTTCGTGATTTTCGATTGATTTGATCTAAATCAACAGACCATGATGTAAGGACTGAAACTCAGGGCTTTTGATTGTTATATCTAAAGACGGAGCCGCGCTATACTTCTGTGGTGAGACAACAATATTGTTAGCCTGAAGATAATTAAATGTCAGGATTTGCATGGGAAGAACCCAATTGCAGGCAGACAGTGAAGGGGTTAACACAAGACTTTATTAACTAATAAAACACAAAACAAACACCCTCAATGGGGGAAAACGAAACTAAGAGATTTAAGAAACTAAGAGAAAACAAAGACTTCCCACGAGGGGGCAAAACGAAAACAAGAACAGCAAAAAACTAAACTAAAGGACACGACCAAACGTCTTACATCAAAACACGACAGGGTAAAACACAAAACTCACAGACGACGGGCAAGGCTAGGAACAGGAACACTCGACAAGGTACATAGCACAAAACAGTCAATACACAACGTAATCCACGAGCGCAAGACAAAGAAACATGAGGGCATTTTTAGGAAAGACAAACGAAGGATAACGAGCGAGGGCAGGTGGGAAACATTAGACACGGAAGGGAAGCAATACATGAAATGAGAGGGGCGGGGCCAATGACAAGACGAGAAAACACATGAGAAGTAAAAACAAACAACTCATGGCCTTCTCACATAAAACCTAAGGGCTCTGTCCCGATCCTGCCACATGACTAGAATTTCATAAACAAGGTAGGACCGTGACAATTAAATGTTTATTCTTGTCAATAAAAATCTGCTTTAAATATTGTGTTCAAGTCATTGGTTATATTTCAATATCTATAATGTCTGATGTTGAGGTAGGCCTACACACAGTGTGGTTTTATTAGAAATGATATACTGTGCTGTTTAAATCGAAAATTAGGCTACTTCAGTAATGAAAAAGGAATTATTAGGCTAAACGAATAATCTAATGCATTGATTTCATCCTCCATATTGTGTGTGATGATATATTTTACTTATTTTAATTAGATTAGACAAGCGATGGATAAAAACACAGTATATGGATGTAACAGTTATTCATTACTGACGTGTAGTGAGGCCAAAAGGACCCGAGAAAAATATTTTAGGCTAACGTTCTGGGAACGTTCCCCTAACGTTAGTTTCTGGTTCCCAGAAAAGTTTTTTTAAGGTTTTTTTTTGGTTATCTTTATGGAAATAAAATGTTAGTTTCATAGTTTTTATAGAACGTTATGGGAACCAGAAACAAACGTCCTATTTCCGTAAAGAAAACTTTCCTGGAGAACCAAAAACGAACCTTAGAAAATATCGTTCTGGGAACCAAAAACTAACGTTAGGGGAACGTTCTTGGAACCAAAAATTGTTAGCTGGGTTACACTGAATTACCCTCCTCCGACAATTGTAGATGAACCGAGCAGAAATTGTTTCATGTTGTGCACAATTTACAGTTTAAGGCCGGTGGCCTTAGATGAGGTGGGGATAGGGTTGAGAAAAAGCAGAGAGAAAGCTAGGAAGTAAATCTTTATTGACACTGTGAACAGTTTTAAAGTATTACCAAAGATATTCATTTTAACAAGATGCGCCACTGACGTTACAATGAAGGGCGGGGATTGCAACGCTCAATATGGCCGCTCTAGCGACGGAAGTCCCGCCTTCCAGTAAAACAAGCCAATCGTTAATCAGTAAAGACTGACGATTCTCCTGGTCGGGTCTGTCGACCGGGGGGTGGCATGCATATGTGTCTTCTGCATTCGCGCTGCATACATTCGCATTTATAATACGTCCGTCTGAGCAGCCCAAGCTTCCGTTCAGGCCCCATACGTTAGCGGCCTACCGGGAAAACTCCCGGAACGCCAGATTGCCAGGCCGCCCCTGGGTGCAGTAGATGAGGCGACCTCGAAAAAGTGGATTTTTAACGCAATTTAACCTTAGCAAACCAAAGTTATGATTCAGGCCATGTCATGTTTAACTTTTGATCGGAAATATGCTGTTTAATAGTGCGATTTTAGAAATGTCGGCCTTCACCCATTCAAGTACTGTAGATAGGACTGTGGACTTGCTTTGACGTAAATAGCTGCCCAGAGGCGTTGCAAACATGGCCGCCGAGTTGCACGACTTCCGTAAACGGACTTTGGAATTACTCATACACTTGAGCAACAGTTATTTTGTTAACACTTTACAATAAGGTTGTATTTAATAACATGAACTGACCATGAACAATACTCCTACAACATTTCAGCATTTCTTAACACATTTTTAAAATCAAAAGTTCTATCTCTTAACATTTGTGCATGCGCCATGAACTAACATTAATGGGATAGTTCACTCATAAATGAAAATTCTGTCATCATTTACTTGAACTCAAGTTGTTGTTCCAAATCTGTATACATTTCTTTGTTCTGATGAACACAGAGAAAGATTTTTTTTAGTTCTGGGGCACCATTGACTTTCAATAGTCCAAAATTGCTTTATAAATTTATTTATTCTGTTGTACACAAAATAAGATATTTCGAAGAATGTAGGACAGCAAACCGTTCTGGGACACTTTTGACTATCATTGTCATTTTTCCTTCTATGGTAGTCAATGGTGGTCAAGAACTGTTTGGTTATAAGCATTCTTCCAAATATCTTTCTCTGTGTTCAACACAACTCGCGGGTGAATAAATAATGACAGATTTTGTATTTTCAATGTTTTTCCTTCTGAATTCTGAAAACTATATTACTCTTTGTTAATTCATTTTATTTAATGCATCTACAGTATACAGTACATCTAATTATAACAAATACAACCTTATTGCAAAGTGTTATCTATTTTTTTGTGTTTCTAATTTATAAAGGAGGTTTGAGTTTTAAGGATTTTATTGGACTTTTTTTTCCACAATTCATAGTCATAATAATCTATGTTACAGTAAATGTTTGCTGATCTATTGTTATCTCTCTCTCACACAAGCACATACACCATACAATACTAATAATACACATCCTGAGAAGGAAGGCATGTTTTTTTTCTCATTGTTTCATGCTGGTTACTTTTTAAAGTAAATAAATGCATGAAGAATAACTAGAATTTAGTCATTAAAATAAAAAATCATTAAATATCAACAATAAAGAAAACATGAATTGTTTATCATTGCTGTTTATTTGAAAACCCAAAATGCTGGACAAGAAAAAGTAACTTTCGTATCTTCGTAGTGCTAACGTGACCGAACAGAGTGAAAATAACAATTTGGGCGGGGCTACCAAAACAGATAGCCCCGCCCCAAATTCATGCCATTGGTTATAAAGACGCTGAAAAAAGAAGATCATTGTTTAATATCTCCACAATTTAGTACCCCGTTTGCATTTTGTAGGGAAATTGGTCTACAAATACATGGCTTAAACTTCTCTCTCCATATTAAGTTTAGACTTTTAACATAGATAAATTACACACTTGACCTTTGAATATTATTTGATCTTTTATCATATTTTAGCCAGCCCATCAAATCTCATTTCAAAGTAGAGGAGACCTGGATCCCGTCAAACTGCAAACATGTGAAGTGGAGAGTAAATCTGTCTCTCTTCATCATTGCACTTCACCTTGTCAGAGGTGAGGATAGCAGAGCTCAGCTGCTGGTATGTGAAGGAGACGTGATCTTCCTGCTCTACTGATTCCAGACTTCAGTAGAGAACAGCAAGGTGCAGATTGTTATTGTGATGTTCAGAGTCACCGGGGTGTGGGAGGTGTAAGTCTGTAAGGTTGATAAATCTCTGATGCAAGGACTTAACCACTGAGGCTTCACATGAACTGCATGACACAGTTGTGTTTGGTTATTGGGTTATGAAGCAAACCAGAGTTTCCAAGCCTGTCCTGGAGGTCTGTCTTTTGAGGGATGGGGAGGGTTTGTTCCGATGAATGATCACATGTTGGACTAGTACCATTTTTAATTCAACCTATTTTTTTATTTTATTTAAAGAGAGGCTGTGAGGCTACAAGGCACGTTTACATCTCTTTTCAAGATAATGTACAGTTAAAACAAAAAGGGGTTTTGCTTGAGGCTTTCACATTTATATTTATTCATTTAGCTTTTAGCATATGCTTTTCTCCCAAAGCGACTTATAAATGAAGGCGCATTCAACATTTTGTGTGATTTTTTTTATTAAAGAGAAAAACATTGGAACACTGCCCAAAACACAATAAAAAATGAAATGCTTATATTGGGGATTGTATTGGTTTTAATGGAAACTAAAATGGTGTCTACTGGTATGTGATGGATTTGTTATCTGGCAGATTAATACTATTTGAATAGTGCTGAAAAAACTGAAGGTTCATAATGGTATTTTAATGGAAACCATTGGAATTTCGATGATGGTATCTATTGTTGTTTTTAGCAGGGATGTTTTCATGGCACCATGTATGCGACACCTTTCTTAACAAAAAAAATAAAAATGTACGTGCCAACTACTGGCCTGACATGCATAACGCAGCATTTATTGTCATTTTCGTGAATCTGCGTGAATGGGCATCGTTTTGACAACGTTGTCGAAACGTTTAAAAAACACACTTTTCCATTTTAGTACACTGTTGTCATGTAAATGTACCTTTGGCCACACTAGTAGAAAATTTGATCGTTTTTTGCAGTTCCTGGTCAAAAACTTGCAATGACTTTTTTAAATACTTTATTTAATATTTCCGCGTGCATGAGCTTTGTAATGACACTCCTTCACTACTGAAGAAAACATGACACCTCCTCATTATTCAGTTCTTCTCCGTGTGCAAACTCATAACCTTCCAGACCTCCGGCACCTGAGGCATTTGTTACTCACTTGTTTATTATGTTGCAGAGAAACCGTAATCCTTCCTGAAGTCTTCCTAATGGCCTCAACAAACTTGTTGTTGTAGCCTACAAAGACGTATTCATGTAAATTTCTCCATTCTTAACTCCATGAGCCGCTGGCATAGATTGTATTTGTGTCGCTAGTAAACACTAAACACTAGTGAAACATGGCATTACCCATGGGAATCATATGATACCTGGACCCACGCCCTTAAGATGCCCGTGTTTAGGAAACCACAAGCAGACCTTTTCACCTTGTTTCTTAAAAGCTTCTAGAAACTTCTAGGAGTTTTGCATTATAATAAGGCAGTTTCATTGTAAAAGTTCCTCGCCTGAGGAAACATTCTGTGATTTTGACATGAATGGCAGTGGTTTGGAAAGAATAGGGCAGAATTAGAATGCGTTTTGTTGTAAAGCGCCCATGGATACATGTCCCGCCATGTTAAGCCGGTGCCTTTGTGCATGTTAAAATGGGCGACTATGTTGCTTGTTTTTCGGCTGGTTGAGCCCAGTGTTGTTTGCTCACGCGGTAGCAGATCTTTTCACCGCTCAGAGCGGATCTTAATGGGCGGACCCGCCTTTTCATTCACAGCGAGACTCTCAATGAATACGTAATCTACATCTCTCTTTGTACGACTGTGTTTCTGTTGCTCATTTTTAATCCAGTTACGATTTTATACAGTTTAATGTACGGGCCAATTTTCTGCGCGGTATATATTACAGTATAAATGTTTCACCCGTGAAAATGTTTTCATTTTTCTAATCTATTCAGGCCGATTGTGGTTCTGGTTTTAATGGTACTTCTCCAGAGAGAAGCGAATAATTCTGTAGGTCAATGATCTGGATAGAGATCATTGGAGCAGAATAGTGAAAAGCTCCCGCTGTTCCCAGAATTCTCTCTGGTCACAGAGCTGACAGGAAGTGAGAGTCTTCATCCGTGCCTTGACAAAGTCTCATACAATGTGTAGCCCTGCAGGGATAATTGTTTTCGTGTCCGCTGCTTGGGGTGTTTGTAGCATTTCCATCATCCTTGACTTTTTGTACTGGAAGTGGCTCAGCGTGCTTTTTAACTTGTAAGATACAAACGTGCCTGTGTTTCACCATCTTGTGATTTTAGCTCCGGCCCCCCAAATCGGACCCCAACAGTCTGTGGTTTAAAGTGTCTTTTTTTTGCTTTTGTGTTGTTAAAGATGCCAAGGAAGCAGGCTCCGGAGTGAGCTGCCATTTTTCACGTTGTGTGGTTTTGTCACCTGGAAGTGAGTTAATATCAACAACTTCCTCTTCCCGTGGCTTGATGGCTTTCCCACAATTACAGTTTGTTTGTTTTCTTTCCTCATATTGAAAAAGTTGATGACCAGGTGTTGTACAGCCAACGTTTTTCTGATTTTCTGCCTGTTTTTATGATTTTTGTCATTCCAATCAGTTTGGCCCACAGCTGCACAACTTCCAGGAGTCTGGGTTTATATTAGGTCCATCACGATATGAGATTTTCACAATTATCGAGGCCAAAAGAATTCACGATGCCGATAATATTGTGGTATCTGTTGAAATAAAAATGAGTAATGATGTTACTCAAATTAATTAAAAAAAGTAAAGTAAAGTAAAGTAATTAAAATACAGGTAAAATATAAAAATATTTTAGAAAATATACCGTTCATTTTCTGCCAGGATATCAACCATTATTTATATGTTATGTAATCCATTTTGTTAACTCCAAAATACAACACAATGCAATACCCAATGCAAAGTGCAGGCTGTAAATTCATATTTATACAGCATCTTGTGCACATTTTTGCTGTTTTGTTCACAGTGTAGTTTATATCAGTCCACAATATTATGTTACATTATGTGTTCTTTATCACAACTTGTTACTTTTACATTTACGCTTTTATCTAAAGTGACTTACATTGCATTATACCATACATTTGTATATGAAATCCTTAGGATTGAACCCATGACCTTGGTGTTGCTAGCACCATGCTATAACCACTGAGCTAAAGGAAAGCTACATTGAGATGGACAGTAACTCTAATCACAAAGTCTACACATATTTTCTGCTCATTTCTAAATTGTTTTCAGCACATTTGTTCAACGAGACCGCTTTGACATTGAGTTTTTCTTATTATTGTGGTATCATCGATTTCAGACCCTAGATGTCTGTTACACAGCCTCTTCCTCACTAAATGTGTCTTTTTGCAGCTGGACAAGTAGATGAGACTCTATGCCAATGATTAGTAGTCTGGCTTACTTAAGGCTGTAACTTTTTAGACTCTTAAGTAGTCAGCACAAATTGTGTCGGGATGCTACATGCCTCCACAGAGTCATTAAATATGATTGAAACCATATCTCACGCACTCATTAATCAAGATTATAGAAGGAAATTCTTGTTAATACAATAATTTAAAACTTTCATGCTTTGCCAGCCATATTCATTCACTGCTAACAGGGACATGATATATTACATAAACAATCTTAAAAAATATGCCATATTAGTATATGCCAGATCATCACCACCTGGCACAACTCATGCATAGTTGCTGTTGAGTCAAGAGTGATGTGTTTACTTTCTCAAGAAGATTCATAGGTTTGAGTTGGTTAAGAGCACCTGTGCTGCTGCCAACGCAATAGATCCAGCTTCTGACCCTGGTAAGATATCACGAGCGCAGGGTGTAAATCACCCCTGGGGGTGTAATACGCTGTCAAGTCAAGGCCTTAAGAGAATCCAATTTCTCTTTACCTTGAGTATTTAAATCAAACTGGAATATGAATCCTCAGTATCGTGTGTCTGATAAACACAGGCATTTACCCGCAGACATTTACCCATAAATCATTTCACCAAACAAGATGCACCTCAGTTGGGATCCTTCGGTTTCCGTCTCACTTGAGTTTTTATGTCTTAGTAATGGTGAATGAGCTTTGAATCGATGAATGGAGCATAAGAGAAAGCCTATCTTCATTTTGCATATGTTTGAGGCCTTGCCCATTTTTCTCGGTTCGTGACCGTCCCTTGGGGTCCCCTAAGTGGCGCTTTGTGGTCTAACATACAATACCCTCAACATGGGAAAATAGTTCGCCTGAGTGCCAACACAAAAAGTGCAGAAATTTCAATGAGATCCTATTCTTGGATTTTCAATACCGTACATCATACGCAAGTTGGCCGAAATCCATCTTATTGAAGATGCTAACAGTGCATGTCTATCGACGGTCGGAGGAATTTACAGGAGGAACTGTTGAAGTGTTTCTAGGTTGCGCATGCGACTTGTTTATGTACTGTGACCCCTTGAAGGAAAGAACATAAAGATCGGGGCGGCTGATTAGGCATGGGAACTTTTCTGGAAACAATGCTTCGATTTCCCTCTTTGCGCGAGCCTCATTGTCGCCCCGTCGCAAACCCGACGCGTCGCTCGCACGCTCAGAGGTGTTGGATTTTCAGTCAGCCTGAGTAATCACAATAATCCTTAGAGAATTTCTCACGGTTGTCGTCTGTTTGTTTTTTGTTTAAGCACTTGACCAGACAGTTTGGATCTGAGGAGACCATCATGGACACACGGCTGGTGCTTGCGTGCTTCGTCCTGGTAGTTGGAATCCCCGAGGCGGGGGGTTGTGATCTGTTTTCCGTTTAGATAATATGACATATGAAAGATTCGTGTCATTGTAAAAGAATGCCTTTGCCTCAGGATGGTACAGACTCCCAAAGCATTTTTAGTTTGATGTGGGGTAAACAGTCTGGTAGACACATGTAACGTTTGTTGTTTACAAAAGAGTCATTTCTGTCAATAAATGGGAGTCTAATGCTCATAGTTTTTTTCAATACCTTTGATTAAAACTTGGAAACAAACGTGTGGTTTTTGGTGTTTAGACTTTGTTTGCATTATTAAGATTCAAAAATCATATTTTATATATTATATTAAAAAAATCTGGGTTTAAAATCAACAACAAATAAAATAAAGCCTAGTTTTTAAGGCATGTCTCTTGTTTTATTGTAACCAATTCCTAAATGGAATCAATTCCTGAATCAAATCCCGCCCTATAATGTTCTCACAATAGATTACGAAAGTAAAATAAGACGCAAGCAATATTTTATGTTGACTTTAATGTAATCTATAACAGTTCTGTATTTAATCAAACATACCATTTTTACATTTGTCGATTTCTACAGAGCTTCAAAGGTGATGTGACAGAAGACACTCTGTACTGACAGACTAGAGGAAGCTGGAGATGAGGATTGTGGGATTGTGGAGGACTGGGCGATACAGTCCACTGCTGGTCGCTCTGCTCCAGTTGGTGTTGCCTCTTGTGTGGTCCGATAATTCAGAAGGTCAAAATATACCACGACTACAGCTCTCTCATACAGGTCAGAACTCTATCTCTCTCTCTTTTACACACACGTATACAGATACTGGAACATATTTTTACAATCAGTGACCTCCAGAACAATGACCAATGAACTGCAATGCTACTGCTTACATTGCGAGTTCACTTTTAAGGCATCAGCCACACCAAGATGAAACCTCAAACACTACATAGGGCACACATCTGTTTTGAATCTACATAAGGAGACTTGTCTATCATGCAAATATCTTCGCGTCAATGACAGCGCATGAGAGCACTGAGAAAATTTTCACATCGTTACTGTAATACTTCAATAATAAAATTATGTCTAAAGTACTAATGGTTACGTTGTCCAAGCCTCTTTGCTGTGGCAGTCTGCAGATCCTCACATTAAACATCTCTCCAAAGTCTTTAATAAGAGCACCATTAGTGAAAGATCAAACTGCAGTCTCTTATTTCCCTTTAGCTGTGTTATATCTGTAAGGTCAGTGTGCTTTAGAAGATACAAAGCAATGGGGGAGACATCATTAACCTCTGCTTCCGGGAGCTTGACACAGTTACACAGTCTTGTGTATTTACAGTAATGGAACGTTTTCATTCTGCCTTGTTGTTTTAAATCAAATTGAATTAAATTAATTTAATGATACATCGCTTGATTTTTAAAAGAAAATATAAGAGATGCTTGCCAGTTTCCCCTTGTGTCTAGAGTATTCTGGTGCTTGAATATGGCTTTAGGGCACCCCATGGGCCACGGCTGCATTTCCCAAAAGCATCTCAACCTTAGGTTGATCTCAGAACCATTGTCACCCCTTTTGGGAAACGCAGCCCACATGGGTGTCAGTACACTGTGCCAGGCTTAAATGACCTCCGGCCCATGTTTTTGCGATCCCCTGGTGCTGGGATTTCAGGTTTGTGGTTGTAAGGACTTAGTTTAAGGTGTCGCTTGAGAGCTAACTAATAATCCAGACAGGTGTGCGTTTATCAACCATTTATTTGCTTTGAGTTCTAATTGGATGAGACACATTTCAAATCAGAGTCTGCACTTTTAATTCTACAACTGCATATAGTTACTGTACTTTTATTAACATTAACAGGTAGGCATTTGGCAGACATTTATATCCAAAGTTTGTTATGTTGCAGTCAAGGTACATATTTGATCAGCATGCGTGTTCCCTGTGAATTGACCCCCCCACAAAAATTTATTTGAGGCTCATTTTATTAAGTAAACTTACAAGTAGGGTTCATATTTATGTATACTTTATGTCTTAAGTATAGCGATATCATTTTACTAGTAGTATACTAGTAGTAAAAACTGCTTGGGATTAAATCGGCCCACTTTTTAGTTTATAAAAGTAAACTTTTACTTTAAGTGTAACAGTAGTAAAGTTTAAGTACACAATTAGTTTACAGACACGTTTTTTTGTTTGTACTGCCACCACACAGGTAAACTTAAGTATACTGATAGTTTACTAGTTTAATACTTGAAGAACATTTTTTAGTTTATAAAAGTAAACTTTGAAGTATACTCTCAGTAAACTATTAGTTAAGGTAGTAAAAAGTATAAAAAGTATGACTGAGTGTAAGTATAAGCTAAATATACAACTTTTCTGTCAGTGTAAGTCAAGTTTATTTAAGTGTACTATTAAGTACACTGTAAAACAGTCAACTTAAAACCTTTAAAAGCTGCTTTTTAAGTCAGCTTAATATAATTTAAGTTCAAATTACTCGTAAAGCCAAGTTGGTTTAACTTACAAATTTAAGGAAGCTACAAGAGTGGATTTTTTTATAGGATATTGTAAGTACATACAAAAAGTAGACTATTTATTTTTTTAGTTCAAACGAACTACAGTAATAGCACAATTGAATAAACTTCAGGATATTTGCATCAGTGACTCTTGTCTTTATGGATGTACTGTAAGGGTTTTTGTGCTTTGTCTAGTTCTGTGTCTTTTATTTGGAAGTTGTAGTTTGTAGTCCTCGTTCTGGTCTTTGTAGTCTTTTGTGTTACCCTGCCTTAGTTGTCTCCAGTTGTGTCTTGTTAGCCTTGATTGTCTTGTGCATATATACCCCTGTGTTTGCCTGTCTATCTACTGCTGGTGAGTGTAATGTTTGCCAAGTCAAGTATATTCAAGTTTAAGCTTTATGTTAATATGTTTGACTAAATAAACTCTTTATTTTTGCTGTCAGTTGATTGCCTATGACAATGGAAATTAGTATTATTTTTGTAAATGTATTTAAAAAACAATAGCGTTCGGCCTATCTAGCAGCATACAATTTACAGAAACTTGCATTTAATTTCCTAACCTAATTTTTAACCTTTGCTTTTGGCGATCGCGCTAACCACCCAGCATTACGTCACTAAAAGTTTCTCCGTCTGTCTGGACACCAACGCCACGGAGTCGCTCATCTCCCAAGGCCTCTCCCATTATCAGCGTCATAGTTGACCCGTCTACTGACCCCTCAGAACTTTCAGGAACTTGAGACTGAGCCAGCTTCCTGACAGGTAGATTCTGTATACGGCGCCGTCGGACAGTATGTTGTTCCTTCAATGTAAATGTGCTTCCCATTATCTCCCGAGCTGTTAATGGAAGGTACTGGCGTATACATCATCTTTTCGGCGCCTGGGTTTACAAGCGGAGACGGAAAACTCTGACGTTTTTTATTAGAAGTGAGAAGCGACTTGTTTTTCTTGCAGGTATCTCAGTCAGGTTTAAAAGGTAAGCTAGAGACAGGAACTGAATACAAAAGGTGGCTTTTCAGGTGGATTGGTTTGAATATCCAATTTCCGACATTGCCAATCATATTCTTTATGGTTTACAATACCTCTTAGGTGAAATGAAGTTGTGAAGGGGTTGATATGATGTAAGAACTTTGAGTTTGCCCTAAAGTCCATAATGAAAAATTACTTATTCAGTCACTCATCTTCAATAGTTGTATAAATAATCCACCTACAATACTCGCTGCTGCTACTTTTGTTGAAAAGCAGTCATGTATTTTAACCTTTTCAACTTAAAATGAATTCATTGTGTTTGACCTCAGTCAACGTCCCCGCTTGCTGCTTGTTTAACCTCTGAAGCTGAATCTCTGCTGGCAGACAGACATACAATTGATATTCCAATGACCTGTGACTTTCCCGCTGATGTTGACCAGTGAACTGCCTGTAATTTTGAGGATTGTCTTGCTGGCAGATGGGTGGATTAAAACCAAAAGAAACATTCCTGGCACTCGAGAATGACTAAATGTCTTGATTTCTCCAAGTCGGCAAGAATTTTTGGCTTCACACCCAACGGTCTGCTTTTGACAGCTGCATTTCATAGTCTGTGTGGAGTGAAGATAGCAGACATTCAGTGGAATCTCTGACTTCATCCGAAAAACCACAATGTAGGACATACAGTATAGATGGGATGTTTCAAGGGTCGGCTTCTGGTCACACTTGACTTTCAAATAAAGCTTTAGTAAAGCAAGTCATTTGAAGCAAATATTTAGAAAGATGTTATAAGTGTGAAAACAAAAAAATGGCCATTTCAAACAAGTTGCACTTGCAAATACTTTCATTTAGGGCTTGACTGAGCACATGTTCCTTTTTAAATGCATGTCATTGCGTTGATGTTACGTCAGGCCCATAGACTGCATAA
Organism: Triplophysa rosa; assembly: GCF_024868665.1. Taxonomy (NCBI): domain Eukaryota; kingdom Metazoa; phylum Chordata; class Actinopteri; order Cypriniformes; family Nemacheilidae; genus Triplophysa; species Triplophysa rosa. Next base: position 5,422,024 of record NC_079914.1, read on the forward strand.
AAGATGGACAGCGTGATGCCGCTTCCTTCCATTGTAATGAATTGATCGTAAAACGTCCGATGATGGGTGCTGACATGATACGCCAAAATGTCAGTTTGGAGCCTGGGCATGCGCAGAAGGAATGTCAGTGGCGCCAGAGTCTGCGCAGTAGTGAGCACAAAGTGTATCGTGGTCCTGCCCATATTCCCTGATGACTCAATCGTAAACAAAGAAATGTCACCGGTCCTTTTTTAACAACATCTTAAGTACAACCAAACTTATTAAAAACAAACACTTGGACATACATCAACGTGATACTAAATGCCAGAAAACATCTTTGGAAATTGGATTTTATAATGTGACTGCTGTCCCATTTGTTTACATGGTGAGGTGGGGTTTATGACTTGTACTGCAGCAAACATCCACAGAATGATGATCAAGAACTGGAGCCATGCATTTCATAAATAAAACCTCTAAGCAGAATAAAGAAAACTTTGCAGGTTTACATATTCTGGACTTAAATTGGATTAAACGCAGCACCCTTTAACCGCTTCGACTCACCCAAATACTTTTAGAAATAAATTCATAAAAATGGTCTCATTTTACATTACTACACTTTAATAATTTGACTAAGTCAACAGTTATTCCGTTATGTTATTCTAAAGTGTTAAATCAGTGGAAAATAAGTAAAGCTTTCGATTGATAATGATTCATCCTGGAGAGTTTGTGCAATACAAATACGAAGTGGAGTATTATTAATTTGCTTTTTACAGGCGGATGAGGGGTGGTTTTTGGGAAGACAAGTTCAGATCTAATGTAACAAAATCTAGTTTTGTGCTCCACAACCTATAGATTTGATCAAAATTTGGACCCAGTGTGGGTGGCTGAGCATAAGATGTTAAATCTTCACTTGAAACAACATTCAGAGCAATGCACAGAAACATCTTGGAAAACAGTTTTCATCAAAATGACTTACCTTAAACTTGGGAGACTGGTTGTTGCTGAATAAGAAAATGTCAGGACACATCCTCTTGAATCTAACCAGGAGATCAGTCCTAAAACTCTTTACTAAGACCAAACAATAGTTTCCTGAGAGATCACCTTTTAAATAGCCCATGAAAATGATGATAATGAGCGACAGGTGAGTCCTGTTAATACTCGGACAAGTGTGAGCGAGTTAGTGATGGTGAGGGAGAGCCCAGTTTGTTTTTAACCTTATGGTATTGTGTGGTACGGTACCTTTATTTTTGAAGTAGTCTTTAAGGTTAACATGAAATGGTACAACTTATTTTGCGTCCGCGGTGTTATTTAGTTGCAAAGCAGAACATACATTTGTATAGTCTTTTTAAAAATATATTGAGCCTTTCTGAATTGATTGAACGGTGAAAAAGTTATTCGTTATTCGACAGGTGGTTGGAAAATAAAAGTGCTTGATGATGTCAGCTGAATAGGAAAGTTGTTTTAGATGAGCAAGATGGATATAATTAGGATACAAGCTTCTGCCAAATGCAAAAATAAAAATGTGAAAAGTAATCAATTTAAGGATCAATTTTTAAAAAAGGAATCAATTTGTTTTTATTGTGTCCTGCAAGGTAATAAACAAAAAACAAATCTCATCTTTACCAGTAGTTATCAATGAAAATTTCAGGGTAAGTTAAAAGAAGGCCAGACAAACATGACATTACTTGATTTTTAAGATTTCCTTTGTCGTTCACAGTGCCATGTTTAAAACAGAGGCGTGAAATTCAGTGAGCTTTTTCACACCACCCCTCAGAGGTTTAGTCAAAGTGAGACGGTAAAACATGTTTATTATGTTCTCTGTCATGACAGAAATACAGCTCTTAAGGCATTTAGAATGTGACCTGTGGGATGTATTTTTTAATTGCTGACATCTAGACCTAGACCCCTGACTCTGCACCCCCTCTGTATCCATGGAAACAAAGTGTAGAAGATAAGCACGGCAGATGACTAGGGGTCCCGGGGTCCTGAGGGGTCTAATGACGCCTTCAGGGTGTTAATATTGGACAGACACAATGAGAAGAACACGGCTTATTAGAGGATAAGAAAAGACAATTAAATTAATTCAAAAAGCAAAAAAAATGAAAATGAAGGTTATGATCTGAAAGATGAATTCAAGGGCTTTTACAGACAAACAAAAGTTGCGTGACTGTTTTTGCTCATCTAATCGGCATAAACATGTTTATTGTTTATCTTCATCAATTGAGGGACAATTAAAAATAGTTTTCTGTGGAAATCAAAAGGATGTCACAAATTGCCTTGTTTTACATGTAAAACATTCCTTTAATGTCTGATTTCAACATTCTTTCTTTGATTCTTCAAAAATCCAGATCTTTTCCCAAAGCCTTAACATTAAGCTTAAAAACCTTAAGCTTTTTTCAATCGACCCTTTGCACTGAAACACAGCATGTCTTTCGGCGATAAAGACCAAAGCCATTTCACTCATCCTCAGCAGATAAGACCTTCAGAACGATGGTAGATGATAGCGATTCTTGAGCGAAGCAGCAGGGGGCATCGCTAGGGGTCGGGTCATTGACAGGATCTGGGTTGCCTCACTTGGTTGAAGTATCTCTCACACACTGCACTTAAGCGGCATACGACTGTGTCTTTTTGTGTTCTCCAGCACAGTTTCAGCTCCTCCAGTTTGGCACTGAAGCAATTAAACATGCACCCCGCGGCCCCTGTGGGAGATGACGTGGTACAGAACATAATGAAGAAAACAGCTCTGAAGTCGGAGGTGATGTACTGGAGGCCTCTCATCAGAGCTGTGGGTCTGTACGACCACGTCAACCCCTAGAGAGAAGCGTTTAGTCCGAAAAACGTGGAGGTCACAACCACAAAGAGTTACATGTGCCGGTCCTCAGAAAGTCATTTTTCTTAGTTTGAGTTTTCCTCCAGGGTCCTTCCAGCATATTATGAATGTTGTCCATGTTAATAACTCAAAGGAGCAGTAAATGTCCTTTTACTAGAAAACATTTGAAGGAACAGTACACCATGAACAAATATGTTGTTTCAAACATGTATTCTGTGAATAGAAGACATTCATTTTTTACAAATCTCTTTCATACAAGAAAAAGAACAGTTTGACTGAAATTTGAGTTTAACATACAACATATATGGATTTAAAAGACTTTAATATAGAAAAGCAGGTTTGATACGACACAGCTTGATCTCACGAGAATTTGAACTATTATATGCAAATTCATATGAATTGGTACAAAGTAAATCTTAGAAAAAATACAATTATTTAAAAAAAAGACGGTTTACCCCAAAACTTTACCATCCTTGGTGCAAAACCGTATTGTACTAAAATGTACAAATAAGAAAAAAATACATTTCATACTAAGCATTTTTAAATCAAGATAAATTAACTTTTAATTGACCTATTGACCTAAGATATTTAGTCGTGTTTTATGAATGAAAATATTATAAAAGTATTTAAAAAGTTTGTTTAAAACAAGCAAAAAATCGGCCAATGGGGCTTGCGAATTACGATTCGAGTTACGAATTGCTATAAGATTGTAAACAATGAGAGAATTTTCATTTTTTTGAACGCTTCCTTAAAAATGTAAGTGTCTTGCGGTTCTTGCACGAACTAATGTTAATTCTCAGTGTGTGATGGCTGTAGCAGGCAGGAATTGTGAAAGTTCATCGATCATAAGTTTGACAAGTTTGAAGAAGTACAACAACTTCCTAACTTTGGCTGTAAAGTTCAGAAAAGTCTTTTAAAAACAAACATCAGAGTACACAAGCGACAATTCTATTGGGACATGAATTAACATTGGTGTCATTAGTGGTTTATGGAGCGGTTTGCTGTAGTTCAGCGGTTTTTGAGGCGGGCCGTGAGGATGACCTCCAACTGTCAGAGAGATGCCATTAGTACCTTAATAACCAAATGGACGCCATATCCCACTGAACATGTGGCTTGAGTTCAAAACGTATAGGTTTTATTTTTTAATCTTTTTGGATGGGATGTGGGTTTGTGGGATGTGTGTGCGTCTTTGCTGTTGGCTGCTTTGGGTTAAATCGATGCATTCCAAACTTTATGATGGATTATAGACTTTTTTTTGACACCGTTTAAATGAATCACGTTAGATCATGAAGTGGATTTATCCTAGGAGGAATCAGTTCTCACAAAATACGTCATGTTCTGTTGGGTAACATTTTTAGATGGATTAAAAAATGCATTTTATTGTGGAAAGTCAACATTTATATATATATATTTTTTAAATCTTTCAAGCATTTAAGCATAAACTATTATATTAAAACAATTCTGTCTGTTTTCGAATCTCTTTACTCTGTTTTCTTTTATGATTAGTCTTTCTTATGATTTTTAACAAAGGGACAGTTTTGTAGAGTTCTGTACATAAACACATGCACCAGTATATAGTTACACTTTTAGATTTACTGCTAAAATTCAATAATCTAATACGCAACTCTAACCTCTACTTTATAGCCGTAAAGAAATGTTCCTGACATCAAAGTGAATGACGTGAATTTAAAAAAAAAATACAACCGTGAGTATTTTGATTCGGCATACAACAAGGATTTAATATAACAAGCAGTCCAAACCTTCCAATACATTCATTATTTCCCGTCTGAACGAACTGGAGGTTGATAAATGAAACCGAATGCATTTAGTTTTTCTATCCCCTCTTCGCCCCGGTTCTGCTCGTGCTGGTGACCCAGAACGCCACTAGCAAACGAGGCTTGTGAGTAATTAGAGTGACATGCTGCCATTGACCCAAAGGGAAACCCAAAGTCGGTTCAGATGGAGTCAGCCAATGTGCTCCATCACTGCAGAAAGCCTTTTTAGACAGTATGAAAAAGACAAATGGTGGAGGACAGGAAAATTAATGACTGTGAGGGATGAATGAGGAAAGACTGCAGTTAACAGCCCATCCTCAGCTCTTAGAGAGACCCTCATCTGGTGTATGTTTCACGAATCACAAGCAAATACAAAGATCTGTTTTTCTTGAAAGGCTTCTGAAAATGTTTAAGTCCTATGTTGGTGTAAATATCTTGGAACACAAAAGATGTTTTGAGTAATGTCTCAGTGGTTTTGTGTTCATGCGATGGAAGTCAATGGAGGGCAGTGTTGTTTGATTACCGACATTCTTCTAAATATCTTCTTTTGTGTACTGCAGAAGAAAGACGGTCATACAGGTTTGGAATGACATGGGGGTGAATAAATGATGAACACGTTTTCATATTCAGGTGAACTATCCCTTTAATTTCAAACTTTTAAGATATATTAGATCTTTATGATTTGAACTCATAAGCTTCTCAAAAGTACTGTTTAATTTGGGAGCAGATCAACAGTACATACTAAAGCCCTGAAGCCAGTTCCTTTTAGACCTGTTCTCACAGGAGGAAACCCGATCACGCAACATATGCACCTTGAACGTTCCCTCTGAACAAACAGCTGGAAATGGCCTGGCAGGGAGACTTTATTGCATCTTGGCATTGAAAAACAGTGGAAGGATGTCGCTCGGCCACCCGATACAAAGACAAAACAAACACGGCTGGCGTTCTCACAGTTCACGTTGTTCACGCTCTGAATCGACCTCCCACTGACTTCTGTTGTTCCGTAAATTAAATGATAATGGTTACATTTTGGATAACGCTGAAATTCAACCTACACACCTTATGGGAATCATATATTTAATAAAAAAATATATTAAAACAATATTTGGCTCATTTTCTTAAGTAACAGCAACAATCATAGATTTTCAAAGTTTTTACTGTACTGTATGTGGTAGGTTGGCACTTGCAAGTGTAGAGAGTAAACAAGTAAACATGCTCATAAAAGTCATAATCATTACTGTCTCTTAACAGTCAGAATTGTCTTCTGTGAGGGGAGCTCTTGGGAAATGCCTAATGTTTTATTGGTTGCCATTAAGTGCCAGCCTGAAGCATTCTGGCTAATTCTGTTTTATTGCAAACACTTGGCAGATCCACTCCTATTCAGACCAGATTCATTAAATCCAAATTTATTCTTATTCAGACACTTTCAGTGAGAATAAAACCTCAACGTTGTGCTACGACCACAAGATAAATGCTTTTATTGCCCCATGGATTTCAGAAACCACAATCATATATTATTCAATTTTGTAATGCTGTTATGCTTGTGTGAGTTGTTATTAAACTAGAAACAAGATAAGGCGAAAAGTGTCACTGTTTGTCAAAGAAAGATCACATTTCTTTTGTAAATCAGATTACAACGGCATCTGATCTTTGTTGAGAACTATGTTTTTTCACTTTGTGGTTAAACTATCGACCGCAGTGTTACAGAAAGGTCAGTCAGAGTTCGTAATGTTTTCCTGGATGTGATTGTGGTTTCCTTTTCTTCATCATCAAGTAGGAGAAAATCTTTAGAAAAATCTCTTGCTGGGTAGTGGGTATCGTTATTTTTTATGTACCGTAGATCGCTTACATACCATTTATTTATTCTAAAATGAAAGTATCGTAACTTGCACTCTTATACTATTTTCTTAAAGTTCATTCCCTTTAAATCAAATCTATCTGCCCTTAGTGTACACACAAATCCTCTAAACGCAGCTATTAGTCAAATAAATGTTTGGGAACATTTTTGTATTATAGCTAGTTCCTGTTTTTCTGGAAAATTGCTAAAATTATGGTATGCACATAATGGTTGGTGTGTGCGGAATTGAGATTGCTGGAGTTATACGTAAGTTTGGTCCAAACGACAGTGAGGGCAGCTTTCCTGAAACCACGGATTCCAGATGGTATGTGAAAGACATTTAAGCACATATTTCACAGGTCAGGGATGGTTCAGTCTCAAGAAACTCTGAAGCTCGGTTAAAAAACAATCGAGCCCACTCGCTGTCTATTTTCTACATAGGCAGCTGCCTTCAAAGGGATCAGACTTTTTTGCACTTAAAATAGAAAGCAGAGGTCTCTACTGTACAAACAACTGATTCCAATAGAGTTTGACATGTTAGAAAGCTAACAATGACGTATTCTAATAAGCATACACTGTAAAAAAATATTTTACAGAATTTTCATGTATTTTTGAAATGCAGCAAAAAAACATTAAATTACAGAAAAGACTGCAAATTTACAAGTACACTGTAAAAGTTTGCTGTAGTTTTTGCAGCAGGTTTGCCAGTAATTTACTGTAGATTTAATTACTACTTAATATACTTTCCAATTAGTACTGTTTTCAATTACTTTAATCAAAATTAAAACACTTTGACTTTTGAGATTCAAAATGAGCAAGAAGAGACTGGCATTAGCACACCAACACTGCAAAAAATGACATTCTTCCTAAGCATTTTTCTCTTGTTTTCTGTAAAAATATTTAAAACTTCTTAAATTACGATACATTTACATAACAAGAAAAGTGACCCAAGATATTTAGTCTTGTTTTATGACAGAAAAATATATAAACTAGGTACGTTTATGCTTAAAACTAAATTGTACATTAAATCTACAGTAAGCGAAATTACAGCAAAGTTTTACAGTGTAGTGTGTAAAATAATTTTACACTTTTTTCTGGCACCCAATCTACTGGAATATAACAGTTTTAAATGGTTATTTTTTGCAGTGACAAAATTTTGGTCAAAATTCTATATAATAAAAGAAACGTTTACATTTTAATACGGTTAAGTATTTTTCTATTGCGATACACTGTAAACACTGTAAAAAATCCTGTAAAAGAATTCTGTAAAAACTGTTGGCAGACGGTGTACTAGGAAACCCAACCAAAAAATTTTTTAAAGTAAAATGACAAGATTTTCAAGTAACTTTACATCCAAACTGTAATTTTGACAGTTTTATTTGTAGATTGCATTCACAGCGATAGGTTTGTGATGCCATCTTAGAGTTTTGCCCAAAGATATTTTAAAGAGTAGCATAATCTTTCTTCCTGGATTTTGGATCAAGCCTTTGCATTGGGAGCGCACCTATTTACCTACCTTAAAATCCTGCCAGGGTTACAGTAGGAAGCTCACTTTTGTTGTTGAGTGTTCCTACACTACAGGGTAATTAAGTTGTTATCATTAGTCCATGAGTCATGCTTCATTTACTTTATATGCAACTCTTGAGTCATTACAGATGTGCCAAAAGCACTTAGAGCCGTCTTAAAAAAAAGAACAACAACAGGAATAAAGGAGTTATATTCAGTGTATAGAAAATATAAGACCTTGGAGAAGAAAATGTATAAAATACATGCGTCACTCGTATTTTCCCTGCTAAAAAAATATAGCTTGGCACATTTACATTTATTCTTGTTGCAGAAAAAAGAGTAGGCTATTTAACATTTGGCAGCTGGTTCTTACACTCTAACCTGGCTTTCAGGTCTCCAAAACTGGTCTTGAAAGTCTTTCTGAGAGCAGATTTGTAATTGGTCCAAGTTGGTTTATCTTTGGTCCAAGATGATCTACCAGCTTGAAATAAGATCCCGGTTTTACATTTTCCAATATAGTCTATTTGCATGGACTAGATATCATGTTCAAGCTACCATCTTAACTTTTGAGCAGATTTGAGAAGTCTGCCTGAAAAGTTTGGAGCAGCGGGCCAACAGATGCAAGTTCGAAAGATTGATGCTGATTTGTACAGACATGCATCCCTTGCTTCAGCAGATGGGAAAGATCTACACAACCAGATCCACCTACAGTACATGTTGATGTTGCTACCGCACAGCTGTTTGCTTATTCAAGCTGTGGGACACAGATGTAGACGAGGACAGGGAAATATTTTCTTGATCAAGATATCTTCCCTGAATGCCTGGAACTTTTGTTCTGCCAGCACGCCAGCAAAAAACTCGACAGCGTTGCCCCTGTCTCAAGCTTTACGGCCAATCGCAGGCCACCAGTGTGTCCAGCGCTTGATGAAATGTGAGTTAATGAGACGAACAGACTCTCCACTGCTTGATGAGTGATTGAATCTGTCAGTGACCTCTGATCCATCCATCCACACTAAAAAAGTAAAGAAAAACTGTAATATTCTGGCATCTGGGGCACCAGAAAAAATGTAAGGTAACATTTACATATAATAATAATAATAATAAACTATTTAAAAAATATGTGGAAAATTCTGTAAAATAAAAAAGTCAAATTTTTACAGTCCATCCATCCCTCCATCCATCTTGCCCAGACATATGATTTTATTTAAAATTTCTAAATAAATATTTTAATGAATTTATTTGTTAAAAATGTCAGGGTTGTGTAACAGTCTTGAGCTCATAACAAAGGATAAACACCTCATTTAAAGTTAATGTTCTTGAAATATGAAGTCATATTACACAATCAAATCTTGTTTTATTGTATCCATAAAGAACAATAGCAACAAAAAAATTATAATCATTATAATAATAGCAATAATATAAATAATAGGTCATAACACATATTAATAATAATATTTTGTTTATATGACAAGACTTTATTATTATTAATAGTAATAATATAAATGAGAAGTGCATAATACATATTAATATTTCGTTTTTTTGTTTATGTGACAAGACTACGTTATCTAGTAATAGTTCAAATAATAGTTAGAAAAACTTTTTTAAAGTTAAAAAACTTTTTTTGATTATACTTATATATTTTTTAGTTTGTTTTCAAGGCTAAAACAGGAAATAATTTCATAATGAAGACCTCAGTGGACTCTTATGACACTAAATCTGACTGACCCTAACAGGCCTAACTATTTTAATACTATGTGATAAATATGACATATCCAGGTTAAGTTCAGGTTCCTCCGGAAAATTCTGAACATGAATCAAAATGTCTATGTTCTAACCTGAAAAACATGTTTGAAAATAATGATAAAGTTAAATGTACAAAATGGTTTAATGTGCATAGAAAATACATTAAATGTACTTATTGGTTACATTTTGACACTATTAGAGTCATCAATGCATTACAACTTTTTTAATAATAATAAAAAAACATATCAAATCAACCAAAGATCATATCTGTAGGACCATGTGTTTTAAACTAGATTCAGGTTAAAATCTTGTACGTTGTTGGTCACTGACATAGAGATCTGCAATCTGAATAGACTGATTAAAACCATTCATGCTCGCAATAGCCCCACAGCCAATCAGTCGTGACGTTATTGAGCTGCCACAAACAAGCCGCGTCTATGCTCCATTAGAGACACCTTCATTTCCCAGAGTTGAGTGTGAGTTGCACCCATCTCTCTTCATTTCCATTGGCCTCTGACCTCGTGCGATAAGCACGAGATTGTTACAGGTGTTTGGCGAAGCTCCAGCGGAGATCACGAACGGCTTGAGTCACACACCAGAGTTCTCGTGTTTATGATCTCTCAATGCTGTGAACTCACCGGTGGTCAACTTCAAGGAGGAAAACAACTCTGGACTTGATTTTCAGGATTTAGTCTGAATAATATTGGATTTGGGAAGACAATTCATTAAAGAGGGCAGGGATGTTTGGAAATAAAAGATCAGCGTTGAATAGAGTGCTGGGTGGCCTAATCCGTTTCAGAGCCTAATCCACGTGTTTCGGTTCACAATTAAGACATGAGCTCTGACCCCTTAAATCTTTCGGCAACTTGGATTTTGAAACACTTAATACTTATAGTGAATGAAAGACCCCCTTCCTGGCAAATCAATGGTCACATAGTTAATGAATTGAAAGTCTTTTGAAGTGTTACATCTGATGAAGAACGAACCAGATAGTGTCTGTCAGGGTACAAATAGGAGTCCCGCATGGCTGTATTTAAAGACCCCCATCAAATCTGTGTAAATCCCCCCTAAACTGGTGACTATTGCTTGTGTTTCACATTTTGGATGCGATCCTGTTATCCAATTATTTTATCTTTCTCAGCATCTTTTTTTATTAATAAAGAGGAAGTTGCCTTATAAGCCCTGTTTTGTACCATTTGCATGGAAAGTTGCATCTTTCCACAAGCCACGTTCTACATGTCCAAACAGTTTTAATACAATACAAAAGATTCTTAATAATTAAATGTCAATACTAGTTTATTTTAAGTTAAACACATTCAAGGAAAAAACAAACAATATTTTGTGCAATTATACACATTTATTGGGTTTTATGTATTTGTTGATGTAATACCCCTGGAAACAAATTGCTAAACAACTCACAATCTTATTAAACAATCGACAAGTAATAATGAACAATATTATATTGTACTGTTGTTCATAATGTCTTTGAACATTTATTAAATGGAACGTGTACAAGATGTACGAGAGCTCTCCATATGCGATTGATAAGCTTTGATTGATTCCAGCTGTATCGTGTCGAACAGATGTTTCACGTCTGTCTCGGTCATTGCAGCGCTGTGTTGAAGATCTCGTGGCTGAACGCCGTACCCCCATTAGGTTTCATCAATCACTGAAGCGGTGCATTAGCATGTTGCTAGTAAGCAGCAGGAAATGCTTAATTCTGATTGGTCAGTTGTGGCATTTTGTATAGTCATTGACAACTTACTTCTGCGTCACTCTTTTCGTCTTACACAATAAATATTTTAACTGTAATTGATACGTACATTTCTGATAATATACAGTCAGCTAGTCATTATCACAAAATAAACATTGAAAGAGTTTACTTTGTGATAATGACTGGTACATTATCACTTACTTAACTGTTTAATTCATTAAATTATGGGCAAATGTCATTGGCTCCAGTACAACGTTTGGATCTTGTACTGCTGGGACACATTAAATCAAATAATTTCCTCTAGGATTTTGTGAAATACCACTCGTAAAGTCAACACAATTTAAGACCTGAGATAATCTATTAGGTTTTGTGCAACCATAACATTTGATATGAACCTTCATACAATGGCACGGCACCTTAACGTTGTAACCGCCAGGAACAGTCTGTCCCATTACATTGATAAGAGGACCCGATGGACAGGGTGGAGTAAGAACCAGATGTGTCTTTGCATAAGATGTGAGGAAAGGAACCTTCTGTGGCCATGCTTGTTTTTAAACCCTGGTAATGAGAAAGTATAGTATGTGTTTAGGAAGTGGGTGGGATGGGGGATTTTTCCTCCGAAATTCAGATAAATAAGACAGTGTGGGAAACGTTTGCGATCCAACGCATGACACGCGAGCAACACAAGCTAGACTCTCAATGGCCATGATCTCATTGAAATGTTGTTTCCTTTGGCGATCATGAATATGGTGCATGGCTGGCCAGATTGTGTTACACAAACTCAAATGCTTTTTAGGGTGTTTTACAGATCTGAAAATGATTTACAAGAATTTTGGCTCAAATGTGAACGATGATCTATATTATGGTAAAGGATGATCTCAGATCCATTTAAAGCAAACTGAATTCAGATAAAATTGGTCGGTGTTCTAAGTTGAGTGTGAGGTGCTACTGTGAATAAATAAATATTATTCTCTTTATGTTTATATACGTTTCCTTTGATCCAGGTGTCAAAACAGTGGTGTGAATGGAAAGTTAGACCCAAACAATGTTTAAGTGGACCAAAATAAGATTCACTCCACTTTAAAGACCATATGAAGAGTTTGTTTCCGAAATGAGATAACTCATGTTTTTTTATTGTGCCAGTTCCCATGAACTGGCACCCGACCCTGCGCCTCGACGCTCACCCAAGCCGGCGCCTTCGACACTCACCCAAGCCTGCGCCTCAACGTTCAACCGAGCCGGCAACTCATCGGGGTACTCCCGCACCCACACTCCCCCTGCTGGATCAGTTGTTGTGGAAGTTCGACCCGCTGTATGTTAAAGGGGACCCCACAGAGCATTCTGAGCCTTCCAAGTCTTCCAAGTCTCCCGGGTTTCCCAAGTTTTTCCCCAGAGTTGTCTTCAGAACTTCTCAAGTCGTGTTCAGAGCCTTCCAAGACTTCCAAGTGTTCAGAGCCTTCCGAGCTTTCCAAGTGTTCAGAGTCTCCCGAGCCGTCAGAGCCTTCCAAGTCTTCAGAGCTCCCACCGGAGTACACCACGGTTGCCACGATGAAATTTGGGGGGGCTCCTGTTCCCATGCTGCATTGGCCGGTCCTACCTCCTGGGACAAGAATTCATTGTCCGTTCTCTGTTGTGATGAGCTGTTGTTATACGCTGTTGTTTTACCCTGATGTGTTCGTTAATAAATACATTCCTTAGTTAGATTTTTGTCTGCTCTCGTCTGTGGGGTTCTGTGACACTATAAAGCTGTAAGCAGTAATGCGATGGATTCCAGCAGGTGCCGTGACTTGTTTATTGGCATTGCTAAATGAGTTTCATGATGGATGGCATCAACATGTCCCAATTATGAGATTTATTTTGTCGGTTAGAAATTGCCTTTTGTCATGTAGAGAATTCTTTTAATGGTGAGTCATACAATGTAGAGCTTTAATGGACTATGGAAGTTCAGGCGCATTGAAACAGGAAAAGATGTGAAATGTAATACGGGAAGGAGCTTGTGTTACATTAATCACTGATCCTAATTGCATTCATTTTAATTACATACAAAGGGTTCAGTAATTAACTCATGTATTGTAATGAATCACGTTCTATGCGGTTTTTCTTTTTAATGAATGAACCCAACATTTAATGCATTCCCCCTATGGGCTTGACCCCAGTATAAAGATCAACATTTGCTTTTTTCTTTAGAGAAGAAAGCGGCAGGTGCGAGAGGACAGAAACACAATAACAGATGGATTAATTCCAAGGCAGTAGTTCACCCAACAAATTACAATTTTATGAGAAAATACTGAAGTTATTATTATTAACACCATTTTAATATTTCAAATCTGATTTCCTTTTAAAAATTATAAACACATAATATGATTTATAATTCAGATTATTATTATATTCAGATAAATATTTACTAATCGTAATAGTAATTAAGAAAGAAAGAAAGAAGAATTGTGTTTTGTTTGTGTGTTTGAAATTTTAACACATTATATGTAGGGATGCACCGATATGTAAATTTTGGCCGATAACGATAACCAGTAAGTCTTTAGCATTGGAAGCCAATAACGGATATATTTTCCGATATACATTTATCGGCTGTAATATATCGGCCAAAATGGTATTATCAGCCGATACCGATAACATAAAAACTGACCATTTATCGTCCGATAACGATATGGCCGATAATTTATCGTGCATACCTAATTATATGTTAGAACACATTATGAGTCATTTTGTGTTGATTTTGTGTTCAAGAAATAAAATAAACACAGGTAAAAGTTAAAAGTAGTTAAAAGTAGCACAGCATTTTTTGTGATGTTTTCAGTTGAGGACAGATTGTGTTGTTTTAACACTGTCATTTTAGTCATTGTTGCATAAACCTTTTTTTTAATATAATTTGTAATTATTTTTTTAAGTATTAAAGTGGTGACTTATAACAAAGGCTATGGTTACATTAAATTCTATAGTAAAAATAAATATATAAATTATAAAATAAAATAAAATAAAATATACATTATTACAATATCTTAGAAATATAAATATAATATAAAAATAAAAAATAAAAAAAAAAGTACATTTTTTGTTACAATGCAATACATTTTAATAGTGCATAAAAATGCTCCATGTTTTGCTTGCTTTTAATAATTAATTTTATTTTAATAATTAAAATGCCTAGTTTACTTTCTTTAAGCAATCAATAAATCTGACTGAATTCCAATTGAATATCAGAATTTTGCCGCACAATGAGAAGCAGTAAAGCAACATCCAGGTGTATCATTTAAACATCACCTGGACATGACCAGCTGGAGACATCATGGGACAAGAATGCATTCTCTAGTCCTTCAACTATTTCCTGTGTAGTTCACTTTCGTCAATACCAGGGCAAGGCGTGAGGCAAAGAAAACATCTGTCAGAGCTTATTACCGCAATACCTCCCACACCGCAACCCAACGTCCCCGACACCTCCGAAAGTTGGTAGTTGCAGCGGTTAAATTGCTTGTCGAGGTGTAATCGCACACACTTTCTGCTTTGCCTCCAAATATGTCTGTCAGAGAGCTGTCCCATTGGAATTGTGGGTAGCAGTTGAGTGCAGCTGTCAAGCAACAGCGTTCAGGGTTAGTTGGCTCTAATTGGAAAGCTTGTTTTAATGCTTTCATAGACCCCACCGGTGAGCTTATGTGAATGTGTACGAATGTTGATTTTGTGTGAATTTTGTATAATATTGTACCTCCATGTGGCAATGTAAATATTTATGATCTGATTAATGCAAATGTGCTGAAGTCATTTTTGTGTGTGATTGACATATTTATTTTACATATCAACGATCAGATCAGACCCACATGGCGTTGTGTGTTTCTAAGTATGTGTCGTCGCAATAAGCACAGTTGAACTGTTTTGTTAAAGTTACCTGTTCTTCTTTGGTAGATCTCAGGTCGAAGAACAGCTCTGCCGTGTTTTGGGATGGTGCAGAAGGTGGAGCGTACCAGGCTTTACTGCTGGATGAAGATCGCGGATGGCTGCTGGTCGGAGGCCGAGACCACATTTACATGTTGAACTCTGACAGCCTCGTCCAACCGGCACGCAAGGTCAGAAAACTAAGCACCACCTTGAAACTGTCAACACAATATAAGCGGACATCCAGTGTTGTCATAATGGCCTTACTGAGGTCAAAGATGCAATTCAGGTTAAATAAACTCTATTGAATGCATCTGTGGTCTGCTGCCGATTACCTCTGTTAGAAAAAACATTTGAAAAAAGAATTTGTGCTGTAAATGACAGTATATACTGTATATACTAGCAAGCAAACTGGCAAAAACACAAGCAGTAATATGGATTTGGAGTGAGCTTTGATCTTTCAGCTATATACAAATCTACAGCTCAAGTAAGAAAACGTGTCCATCTTGACTGCTATTTTTGCAGGAGCACACATGTGTGAAGTATGATCCTCGTGATGCTGTTAAAAAGGCAAATATAAAATCACTTCTGTGGAATTACATTCATTTTAGCACTACGTTTAATTTCGCATCATTTTAATTTCGCCTGTAGGAAATGATGAGGTCACATGTGAGGTCAAGTCATAATCACACGAGCGTGATCTTTAATAAGAACTCAAGCACGTCAGATTGTTCACACTATAATTATGTTGTTATGTACAGTGTGCTGATGACCAGGTCAATATCTGCACATGACCATGTGGAAATCATCACAATTTGTAAGGCATGAAGTCGGTTGATTAAGTTTTAATGGACTTACTCCAAAAACACATTGAACAGATGAGTTTGTGACTTATTGTGCATACTGTTACAAGAACATGAAAGTAATCATAAATAAATGATCAAATGAGTCGAGTTATTCAGTTCAGTGGATTTATAGTTTCAGCAATGACATACAATAGTTATGTTGATTATATTGAATAGTAACTAAGGAATAGTTAAGCCAAAAATGAAAAGTTTGCCATTGTTGACTCACATTACTTAGTCTAATTTAGTTATTTACACATGCAGTAAAAACCTTTTTTCATACGTTGTACAACAAAAGTTAATAGTAACTAAATAATACCCATAGTAGAAGTAGTTCACATATTTCAAGTCTTCTGAAGCCACTCGTCTTGTTATTCTGCAAAGCTTCTGGTGTATTTTCTCCTTTAGTGAGCACATATTGTAAAGCTCCAAATTGTCAAAATGAAAAAGCTGCATTAAGATTCTTAAAAAATGTATTTGTGTTCCACTGGGTTTGTAAATATGACACATGGATACGTTTGGCATAATATTTGTTTTTGTGCAACTATTCCTTTCATTATTTCTCTGCAGACAAGCATTCAAGCACACAGTTTTCCCTTCTTTAGAAATGACCCTGATATCCAAATATACTAACTTATTATGTTATGCAATGTTGTTTTTTGTTCTTTGGGAAAACCGCTTCTTTTATTTTTAGATCCACTGGCCAGCTGCGCAGGAACACGTCGAACGCTGCAAATATGCTGGAAAGAATCTGACGGTAAGACGAGAGACCTTTCAAGGGTACAAAGGTGAATCTGGTTAGAGAGATAAGCTTTCAAGAACCCATCTGGTTGTACGTCGATGCATTTTTATACGTTTTCTCAGAGTTCGAGATAAGAATAAAGCATAAAAATGTATATTTATGGCCCCATGGGGAGATAATTCAACTGGAAGGGGAAATCTGTGTCTCTTTGCTTGTTTTTTATATTATTCCCTCCTGCATAGCATTAGTTACATTACTGTGTAATTTATAATGTGGTGCATTTATTCTCTCCAGTACTCTAATACAAATCACAATTTTAATCACATACCATCTCACAGACAGACTGTGCCAATTACGTCAGACTCCTACAGCCTTTCAACAAAACCCATGTGTATGTGTGCGGGACCGGCGCTTTTCACCCACAATGCACTTATGTTGACCTCGGACACAATCTTGAGGTAAGCAGTCATGACTATAACTTTAAAGGGACAGTTCACCCAAAAATGAAAATTGTGTCATCATTTACTCACCCACAGATTGTTCCAAACCGCTAAACACAAAGGAAGATATTTGGAAGAATGTCTGTAACCAAACAGATCACATCCCCCATTGACTCCCATAGTATTTATTTTCCCTACTATGGCAGTGAATGGGGGATGAGATCTGTTTGGTTACTGACATTCTTCCAAATATCTTCCTTTGTGTTTAGCGGAACAAAGAAATGTATACAGGTTTGAAACAATCTGTGGGTGAGTTAATGATGACAGAATTTCACCATTAACATAAGTGGTGAGCTTGGAGTTGGCGTGAACATGCCTACAGCAGTAAATGGGAGTGTTGTTGACTGTAAAACTAAACTAACGATGAGGGTTAATGGTGCAAAAAGTGTGACAGTCTTGTTTCTGTGTGTCCTAGAAACCCACGTTCCGCCTCCTCAGCCACGCTGTAGAATCCGGGCGAGGAAAATGTCCCTTCAGTCCGCAAGAACCATTTACCGCCCGACTGACAGGTGAGTTTGTGACCCTACAGTAGACTTCCCAAATACATCATTCTCCAGTAACGCCGAAAATTACCCATCACCACGCAGGAAGAAAGAATGATCAAACACGCACGAAATGTCCCATTTATTACATATTTAATTTACTGTAAATCTCTGCTAAATGAAACGGTAAAACCCTCAACCAGATGTTAGTTTCAAATGAGGCAATTTGAAAGTTCCCCATATTTATCAGTTTCTACAGGACACAAATTACAGAGTTACAGTTAATTAATGTATAAAAATTACCCAGGCGCTGCTACAATATGCTCAGGAAATGAAACCCAGCCGCAAATGTTAGATTTTATACGTTTTTTAGAAAGCATATACACTCCAGAGAGTCACACTGCACAGACCATATGCTTCTCAATTAAAGGCTATTACAGCAAAGACCGTTTTATGATTTAATGATCTCCTGTCTATCTGAAATTATTGACATTTTATATTCACACATGCTGCTGTATAAACAGAGTTTTGAGCTCTGGAGTCAGAGGGTAGATTCAGTAAATGATCTAGAAATCATCAGTCATTTTAAGTTATTCTGGATGTGTTTTGCTCTTGACTCTCGCTTCAGATGGAGATCTGTACGCCGGGACATCGGTGGACTTCATGGGAATGAACGCTGCCATTTTTCGCACATCTGTGCATAGCGACAATCAACATTATATTCGTACCGAAGCTTACCAGGACCACTGGCTAAATGGTGAGGTCAAGTAATAAAAAGTTGGTTATTTTATTGCTTTTCGTTATTGTTAAAAGATCATCTTGTCGCCATTCCCAAACCTGGTTACGCAACAAAATATTTGTATTGTTGGAGAGTTAATCTAATTTATGTCGAACTACATCATACATGCCAGGTTTTTTTACAAATACATTTCACATTACATATATCACTGATAGATTTAAGGAGCCAAATAAGATCTTTTTAATTGCAAATTTATTCATTTATTAATGAAGTACAAATGGTACAAAAATATTGTATTGTATACAGACAAGATTTAATGTATTGCATATGAGATATAAACAAATTATTGTGCGTGAAACAGCATAAATATTGCAATATTACTAAAGATCCCATCATAAATACCCTTCATAAAGAACAAAAAATAGTTTTTTTATTATGAAATTTGCATCAGTGCATTAACTGTAATAAGTAAATTAATGTCAGAATGTATTTAATGTCGTTTATAATAGTTAAAATAAAATCAATATATACATCCACAATCCATAAATTAAATAATAAATGTCAACAGACAATTCATACATTTGTAAGTCCTGTCTATTTTTTATATGCATGTATGCAAGCATAAACAACGCATTATGTGTCTAATTGCATTATGTGCACTTTAAAGGGGTCCTATTTTGACTATTTTCAAAATCTTTATGATGTTTATGATGTGCTAAACCAGTGGTTCACAAACTTATTCGTTTTAAGGCCCCCTTTGTGTATGGTGCATCGCTTTGTGGCCCCCCAAATAAAGACTTATGATCTTAAACTTAAAATTTAAATAAACCAAAAACTTATACAATTATACAATGCTGGAACATCAATTATTTTGGTTGGTGGTATTATTTTTCTGTTGTTTGATTGCAGAAAATTGATGATAAATTTTTATATTTCATAAAATGCTACAAAAACGTTGGCCCCTGCATCCATCTTGGTGCCCCCCGGTTTGAGAACCACAGTGCTAAACAATAGGTTTTCGTGTTTCGATTAAAAAAATAAAAGGTTTATATATTACATTTTTCACCTGTGTTTTACACCTTAATCTCGATTCTCAAAAAACAGGCTATTGAGTTCCTAGATCTATGAAGTTCCTCCTTCGGAAACGCTCTGATTGGTCAAGCTGAGCCAGTCTTTTGTGATTGGTGTACCGCTTAGAGTGTGTTTTCAGATGTCCCGCCCACTATCCTATCCATGTTCTAGGGGCCAGGGTCAATTTAAATTTTGGGATTTGTGATGTCACTAACCCAGTTTGTCTTAGTCCCAACGAGCCGTTCATTATAGTTTTTAAAAAGTAATTTCTGTAATAGAATTGTGACGAATCGGGGATGAGAGACATGGATACACAGACAGAGGACCCAAGTGCAGACAGGGTAAGGGGTAAACTAGACTTTTAATAAATAACAAAACATACAAAACAAAGACCCACGTGGGGGTAAAATAAACTGTAAACATGACATATAACAAGAACAAGGACTTACTACACTAAACTAGAAATAACATTTATTACATACAACAAAAGACTAGGCTACACTTAACAGGACAAGAACTCACCCACATGAAACACGACAGAGTACAATGAACCGACACAAGACAGAGAACACAGGGGCATTAAATAAAGGGACAAATCAAAGGGGAACAGGTGTGGGGCATGACCTAATAAACAGTCAAAACGAGGGATACAAAAGGGCGGGAACACAGACAAGACACCGGAGAGTGGAAGGCCAACAGGGACAAAACGCCACTCTCCACATAAAACAAGGGGTTTTGTCATGGTTCTGCCACTAGGTCAAGAAAAGCAAGACAAGGTGGGGCAGAACCATGACAAGAATATATCGTCCTTTTCTGTGAACTTTGAGCGTTGCGATTTAAGGGTTGCTCAAACAGCGATGCTACTCACCAAATTTAAAGTATTAAAATTCCCTCAGACATAAAAGCAATTTTCTTTCACAGAGCCGGAGTTTGTTTGATCATATCCCATCCCTGACACGCACAGCTTGGATGATGACAAGGTCTACTTCTTCTTTAAAGAGACCGCTGTGGAGTCCAACCAACTCGACAAGCGCGTCTACAGTCGAGTGGCCCGCGTCTGCAAGGTGAGCGCCAAGTCACGTCTCGTAATGAGCCAATTAAAACATGAAAATGCACCTGAAAGAGCTTTCGTTTTGTGTCCTGAAACAAAGCGTCTTTTGTTTGCGCTAATGACTTGATGTGCAAGCCCCTGTGTCATCCAGAAACATCATGTATCTAATGATGAATGAATGAAGCATTTGTTTATGAGACTTGGAAACGAAACTACTGTTGCAAATTTATTTTCAACAGATCCTACACAAAGTTTAATTTTAATGAAAGACGGTAAAAAACGCCAAATTACAGAAAAAGACTGCAAATTTACAAGAAAAACATGTAATTTTACATGATAAAACTTTAATGTTACGGTATTTTACAGAAAAATACAGTTTTTGTACATATTTTTTTACAATTCAATTAAATTCCATTTTATTTATATAGCGTTTTTCACAATGTGCATTGTTCCAAAGCAGCTTTACAGGAGAAAATAAGAAAAAGAGAAAAACACAGAAAAGGTAAAACACAACACAGTGCATGGTGTTTATTGAACAAGCAAGATCATTCTAGTAAATAATATCTAATAAATGAGCAAGCCAACACTGCCTTGCGGCGAGGAACCCAAAGTCCAATGATAAATAAATGGAGAAAAAAAATACTCGGGAGAAACCAGAACTTTTACGGTGTAAGATTATTTAGAATATGAATTATTACATATTTGCTATTAATGTCCGAATGACTTTTATAGTACTTTAATAGTGTTTGGATTATTGTGTTTGCAACTCAAAGGTTGTGGGTTACATTTTCAAGGTTTTAACACACAAATTGATGAAAAGTGTGTATCATGAATAAACTGTAAATCACTTAAAAGTGTCTGCCAAATGCGAAAATGTACTTTTTATCAAATTATCTTGAACATAATACTTTGTGTTCCTGGAAAATTTATAGTGGTTTTCTTTACACAGTTTTTTAGATGGATGAAGATACTGTGATGTCATCTATAGTAATTTCTTGCGTGTTCTTGTTGTGTTTATCAGAATGACATCGGAGGAAAGAGAAGTTTAATAAATCGCTGGAGCACCTTCCTAAAAGCCAGACTGGTGTGTTCAGTACCAGGACCTGGAGGCATGGACACACACTTTGATGAACTGCGTACGTTCACACACTCCAATCACAAACCACATCCTTCTTCAATAATCGATCATCATAAAATCACTAAATAAACTTTTGTCTATTCAATGTTGCCCTTGAAACAACGACGATGATGTCATCAAGTCCTACTGTATCATCCTTTTTTCCTATCCTTTTTTTACTTTAGAGGACATTTTCCTCCTGGAGACCAAAGATCCGCAAAATCCAGTCATCTATGGCGTCTTCTCCACTTCCAGGTAGCTATTTCCCACAATCCCATTCTAACCACATTCCCCGTCAATGTCAAATTTGTTTACCTCATAACTCCTGCTTTATCATCGTCTCCATCCAAATTTACCCATCAGTCACACTCATTCAAGCATAACTGACCCTTCCAGGTTCTCAGACCTCTTTGTTTGTTCCAACAACCAAAATCCTATTATCTTAGTCTATCCAACGCTATCAAACGCCCCTAATATCAACAGTCTGCTCTCCTCCCCACCTGATCCATCTAGAACGATCCGTCTTGGTTCTCCCTCTCAAGGAATGGATAGCTTGAGGCCATTCAGAAGGTTCAAAGGTCACCAAGCGTGAGAGACTCTGTTATTCTAACCCAACATCAGACTAATACACGTTTCCTTGCGTCTCTGTCTTCAACAGTTCTGTGTTTAGAGGCTCGGCTGTGTGCGTCTACTCCATGGCCTCCATCAGAGCCGCCTTCAATGGGCCTTTCGCACACAAGGAGGGGCCTGATTATCGCTGGATGGAGTACAAGGGGAAAATCCCTTATCCACGACCAGGGACGGTGAGTTAACAACACATTTGTACTTTTTTCTGCTATGTGATATCCGGCCGAACTTGTGGGAGGGTATGACATCCGCAGGCTATCTCCGGACCCTCGAGCGATCCTTCTCTCTTGGGTTCTTGGTTCTGGTTTGCACATGTGGTGTCACAGCATTGAAGCCATTGAAACTAGCTGCACTGTCTCAAGGGGGCTGTAAAACTGTCGTCAGGCGCTCAGGGGGTCACGCGTCAGGGTGAAGTGGCTAAAGTGCGGGCTTTTAGTGTTGAGTTCTTCAGTGAAGCAGGTCAATCATCAGGTCTGTGAGGTTTGATCCATTAGCCGTCGAGGTCACAACTACAGAGTTGTGTAGTTCATTTAGTTCCTAAATGACAGATAAAAGCTTTGAAATTGTAGAGTTTGGTGACTTAGTGGGCAGTAAGAGCTTAGATGATGCAATAAAATCACATTAAAAGAAATAGAAATGAATAGAAATAGATTTTCTTTGTAAATAAAGGAACAATTTACCCGAAATTATAAAATTTTAAAAGATTGAGTTGGGCTGCAACATCTTATAGAAAAATGCTAATGGCAAATATGTTTTAAATGATGTGTTCTGACACTATAAGGACTAAACTTTGTAATTTATTTAAAAAAATAATTATATTAATATAAATTTTGCCAAAATTATATGACCAACTTACAGGTTTCACACTTATTCTTGGAAATAAAAGCATCACCATATTTCTGAAAGTGAATAACCATGTTTTACTGTTTACTAATAAATCTGACAATGTAAATGTAAACCATTGTGATATGCACATTTGCAATATTTTGATAATTGTTACATATCGTGACTCAGAGTGACACTTACACAAAACATATATTTTCCCATTTATAAAATATTAATACGCTAAACCATTTAGTATATATTTGACAATATAAATACAATATACAATATATTTGAAAAATATGTATATAAAATAAGACATTGTTAATATATTACAATATTACAATATACTGAAAAATATATAATACGTTTCAGCATTTCATGTATTGAAAGATATAAGCAATTTGATAAAAAAACGATGTATTATTTAATGTATGAATAAGATTAGGGTTAGGGTTTTTTTTACATTTCAAAAATCATTTTTTTATTGTGCATTCCAATATCAATCAAACTGCAGTTGGGTTGTTTTGATTAAGTAATAATAACTTTAATAGCTAACTAATGCAGTAAAACACAATCAAATTATGATAACACAATAAAAACTTTTCTAGTATAATATATAACCAAATATTTTGTTTCGTAAAGGTACATACTGTGTTCAGTCAAAAAATACCAGAACCTGTCAAGCTCCAGAAACAAATCTATGACTTTAAAATACTTGAAGTGCCTTATTTTTACTACTGAATTTCCCAATAGGAAGAACAAATGAATTATAAACGCAACACTTTTGTTTTTGCCCCTATTTTTCATGAGCTGAACTCAAAGATCTAAGACTTTTTCTATGTACACAAAAGGCCTATTTCTCTCAAATATTGTTCACAAATCTGTCTAAATCTGTATTAGTGAGCCCTTTGTCGAGATAATCCATCCACCTCACAGGTGTGGCATATCAAGATGCTGATTAGACAGCATGATTATTGCACAGGTGTGCCTTAGGCTGGCCACAATAAAAGGCCACTCTAAAATGTGCAGTTTTATCACACAGCTCAATGCCACAGATGTCGCAAGTTTTGAGGGAGCGTGCAATTGGCATTCTGACTGCAGGAATGTCCACCAGAGCTGTTGCCCGTGTATCGAATGTTAATTTCTCTACCATAAGCCGTTTCCAAAGGCGTTTCAGAGAATTTGGCAGTACATCCAACCGGCCTCCCAACCGCAGACCACGTGTTACCACACCAGCCCAGGACCTCCACATCCAGCATCTTCACCTCCAAGATCGTCTGAGACCAGCCACCCGGACAGCTGCTGCAACAATCGGTTTGCATAACCAAAAAATTTCTGCACAAACTGTCAGAAACCGTCTCAGGGAAGCTCATCTGCATTCTCGTCATCCTCATCGGGGTCTCCACCTGACTGCAGTTCGTCGTCGTAACTGACTTGAGTGGGAAAATGCTCACATTCGATGGCGTCTGGCACGATATATCTGGATTCTCTTCCAAGATGAATCCCGATTTTCACTGTACAGGGCAGATGGCAGACAGCTTGTATGGCGTCGTGTGGGTGAGTGGTTTGCTGATGTCAATGTTGTGGATCGAGTGTCCCATGGTAGCGGTGGTGTTATGGTATGGGCAGGCGTATGTTATGGATAACGAACACAGGTGCATTTTATTGATGGCATTTTGAATGCACAGAGATACCGTGACGAGATCCTGAGGCCCATTGTTGTGCCATTCATCCACGACCATCACCTCATGTTGCAGCATGACAATGCACGGCCCCATGTTGCAAGGATCTGTACACAATTCCTGGAAGCTGAAAACATCCCAGTTCTTGCATGGCCAGCATACTCACCGGACATGTCACCCATTGAGCATGTTTGGGATGCTCTGGATCGGCGTATACGATAACGTGTTCCAGTTCCTGCCAATATCCAGCAACTTCGCACAGCCACAATCAACAACCTGATCAACTCTATGCGAAGGAGATGTGTTGCACTGCGTGAGGCAAATGGTGGTCACACCAGATACTGACTGGTTTTCGGATCCCCCAATACAGTAAAACTGCACATTTTAGAGTGGCCTTTTATTGTAGCCAGCCTAAGGCACACCTGTGCTATAATCATGCTGTCTAATCAGCATCTTGATATGTTACACCTGTGAGGTGGATGGATTATCTCGGCAAAGGAGAAGTGCTCACTAACACAAATTTAGACAGATTTGTGAACAATATTTGAGAGAAATAGGCCTTTTGTGTACATAGAAAAAATCTTAGATCTTTGAGTTCAGTTCATGAAAAATGGGGGAAAAAACAAAAGTGTTGCGTTTATAATTTTGGTCAGTGTATGATGCTTAACAGTGGCCAAAACCCACATCTGTACAACTGATTTGACAATTTTTACTTTTCTTTGGGATGGTTGAATTTATATTGAAAAATAAATTCCGTGTGACTCTCAGATCGAATGCATCTCATTTTTCTGCTTTACCTTTCAGTGTCCCAGCGAGACCTATGATCCTTTGCACAAGTCCACCCGTGATTTCCCAGATGACGTTATGAGCTTCATGAGGTCTCATCAGCTTATGTGGGAGCCGGTGGTACCCATCCACAGACGACCCTTCTTCACCCGGATCAACACACCATACGGGCTGAAGAAACTTGTGGTTGACAGGGTGGATGCAGAGGATGGACAGTATGATGTCTTGCACCTGGGAACAGGTATGTTGGAGACCCATGGGCTTATGAAATAGATTTTCGTACATTACATATTGTATAAGCATTACACCCAAAATGCACTGCCAAGTTTGACATCACATAAATATGAAACCTACCCACATAATTTTAACCAGCATTCTTCTTCTAGTAAACATCTAAACAATTATATAATTAGTTAAATCTAAATATAACAAAACTGGCTGTGGTTTATGCTAAAACAAACAAAACTATTTGTCAATGTTGTAGGGAAAACAATGAATACGATAATTCATAATAATAGTAATATTCATAATATTTTCCTCTAAATATTAACTAAAATATAAACAAATCAATTTTTGTTTTTTCATTATGTCTATTTTAATGTAAATATTTGAAGATCGTTTAGATATTTTAAATGGAAAAAGAAACAAAAACGCTGTCTGAAAATATTTGTTTTATTTACACTTATGCACAGTAACAGGGAAACATTTACTTCAACTGCATTTTACTTTTGAGTACTTCAAGGTTTACATTTGATCATTCTTGTTGCCTGGGAATCGAACCCGTGATCTTCAATTCTCCGCCAATTGAGCTATTTTTACAATGTACTACCTTAACACTTCCATATTCTAATACCTTTGAGCTACACTGTGTTCTAGTATTGCTAGGTGAACACTAGGACACGTTGTTAATGTGGAATGAGTAAACTCTATCAAACACAACCTCTGTTCCCACGCTGGTCACTGTTCCTGTTGCCTGGGATCATCCTGACATTCCAGCAATCTAGTGTTTCTTTTCCTGTCCAACATTTGCCCTTCCGGAGATGTGTGGAGTTCTGCCACAGTGCCCCTTTTAAGTTAATCATTTAGGTCAAATAGACGCTTTGTTTCGCACAAATATGCTTAACCTGTGTGCACAGAGACCATGCTTGCGTTTGTATTGTGTCAAGTAGTAAAACACTGTAACAGCTGCATAAAGCCACAAGGTGCTGGTAACCATGGTAACTGAGAAGTTGTGCATTATTGGACGTGTTTGCCACAAGCACAACTAAATAAAATTGCAATTACAAGTTTGTTTGAGGGGTCCGGCTGGTTTGGGGTGGGGCTACCTGTTTGTTCGACTAATGAAAGACAGTGGGAGGGTTTGATCCCAAATCCATCCTAAAACTTTGTTTAACTACAAAAATGTAGCTTTTGACACTTAGACTCACATATAAACGTTTAAATAACCTTATACAACATTGTGGAATAATACAATTTACACATATTTCTGTATCTCCAGATGATGGTAAGGTGCTGAAGGTGGTCTCCATACCTAAAGAGAACTGGGAGACTGAAGAAATCATTTTAGAGGAGCTCAAAGTGTTCAAGGTAATTGAATGTTATCTATGTCTTCTTCCTCCTCTGCTGGTTTGTCACACCAATCTACAGGACTCTCTCGTGACCTTTGACCCCGGGCTCCTATTGGTTGTTGTTTCCATGTCAAGCACTTCCCAAACAGAAATAACTGCTAAAGAGGAAAAACAGATACTGTCAGATTTCCAAAGGCGCTAGAGTGACCAAACCCAGTGATGGGACTCGTAAAGTTATGGCCAATGAAAAGAGAAGATCATTTAGTTGAAGCTTCGAACATTGAGGAACATATGCATTTTTTCATAATACTAACGGAAAAAGTGGTGTTTTGTAAATTTAGCCCCCACTTTCAAAAAATGTAAAAGTAGGTATGGATTTAGCATACAGTATATAACAATATCACATTTTTGTATATATACAGTACACAGTATTAAAACTACAAACTACAAAATTAGTTAAATAATGTGTATATGTCACATAAACAGTATTTCTGTGGACTGTTGAAAGTATTTATACATATACTGAGTTGAAAACCCATGTTCTACGCTTTATGTTTTTGTATGTTTAGGAAAAATTGTGGATTTACAAAAAGTATACAAAAATGTCCATATGAACCAAAATGATATGGTGTATATGGCCATATATCAAATTTCTGTATGGGCTCTTAAGCCAGCAGGTGACATATGATAGCAGACATCGTCCACTGGCGTCCCACAGCACTTACGGGTGGTTTTAGGAGTCAAGGCCCATTTGCTGTCTGTATTATAGAGACGAAATGAACCAGTGAAGCAGAACGCTTTAAAACCTCCTCAAGGGTCTGTTATGATGATCTGCCCTCATTCAGAGCCAACAATGCATATCTTTTTCCTCTTTGTTCACGAGATGATTCATTTTATGCGTTGACACGTTTTTTCCTGTCTTTCTCTTTCTTTAGTCTCAGACCCCAGTTGTGAACCTGGAGCTCTCCACCAAAAGAGTAAGTGGACATGTAGGGTGGGTGGCCAGCAGGAGACTTTCCATTTGTTGAATTGAAGGAATGGGGCAAGCGTTTAAGAAAAGAATTCTATACCCTGATATTTTTGTACACTATTTAAGATTCAAATAGCCAGCACTATTTTTATTAAACATTTGCTTCTTAAAAGAACAGTTCACCCAAAGTGAAAATGCTGTCATCATTTACTCATCCTCATGTCATTTCAAACCTGTATGACTTTCTTTCTTCTGCAGAACACAAAAGAAGATATTTTGAAGAATGTTGTTAACCGAAAAACAGCGGCACCCATTCACTTCTATTGAATGGACACAAAACCAATGGAAGTCAATGGACACCGCTGTTGCTTGGTTACCAACATTCTTCAAAATATCTTTTTTTGTCTTCTGCAGAAGAAAGTCATACAGGTTTGAAATGACATGAAGGCGAGCAAATGAGGACATCTTTGTCATTTTTGGCTGAATTATCCCTTTAATGTTGGACTGTTCATATTTCATTTACATGCAGTGTTGGGTAAGTTACTCTGAAAAAGTAATTAATTACTAGTTACTAATTAAATATTCAATAGTGTAATTAGATTACTGTACAAATTACTCTCTCCAATAAGTATTTAGTTACTTATTACTAATTAATTTCTATATCCTACATCAACCGTGATTAGTTAAGTGATTGAAAGATAGACATGAAACGGCTTATTTAATTCATTCAAATAAATAATATAAACTACATAAAGTTATCTTATTAACTGACCAAAGTATTACAAATGTGAGAATTATACATTAAAGCAAGGATTTTAAAGTTAGACTTTGAATTTTGTCAATTCCACTATTGCACACACATATTACACAAATTATTTAGTTTAATTACATCAGAAGTAACTGTAATTAAATTACAGGAAAAATAAGAGTAATCCCTTACTTTACTTTTTCAAGGGGAAAGTAATTAAATTACAGTAACTAATTACTTCGTAACTATTTACACCCAACACTGTTTACATGTCATGTTTTCTTTCTTTTTCCTGCAGCAAGTGTTGTTTGTGAGCAGCGATGAAGGTGTCGTCCAGCTGCCCGTTCAACGGTGTGATCTGTACGGTAAAGCTTGTGTAGACTGCTGTCTAGCTCGAGATCCATACTGCGCTTGGGATGGCTCCTCGTGCACCAACTACTTCCCCAGCAACAAAAGGTACAATCTCTTTTCTATTGCATATAGCACACATTATATTCTCTTAATTTATTCTCATATTGTCTGTATTTGTTAATAATACATATATTCTTATTACATAAAAAAACTAAATTACACTGCTGATGTATGAAAGTCTAGAAAAGACTTGGGAGCTGTTTGAAGAACACAATCATGTTTTAAAAATCCTGTTATTAAAAAGCAAGGGGTCGGTGAAATATTATCTTGTGCTGCCCAGACATTTAGAAAAATGACAAAGCGGTGCTGTCTATTGGAAATGATCTCATTTTCCATCTTCGGAGTTTTAATATTTAGAGACAATAGATAAATTGTAAGCTTAGTGTTCTGTCATCATTTGTTGAATTACAATTGATTTGTTGCTGAAACCTGCTGAGACATATTTGTTTGGAGAGCAGTTTTGTTGATAGGGAGTAAACTGTATTTAAAATGATAATTCACCCAAAAATGAAACTTCTGTCATCAATTACTCACCCTCTTGTCATTTCAAACCGATAGCTTTATGACTTTCTATCTTCTGCAGAACACAAAAGAAGATATTTTAAAGAATGTTGGTAATCGAACAGCGACGGTACCCGTTCACTTCTATTGTTTAAACCAATGCAAGTGAATGGGTACCACCATTGCTCGGTTACCAGCATCTTTCATGCAGTCATAAAGGTTTGAAATGACAAGAGGGTGAGTAAATGATGACAGAATTTTAATTTTTGGGTGAACTATCCCTTTAAAAATATTCCAGTACAACACCTAGAAAAGCTGTCAAATAATAAATTTGAATGTGGGTCCTACACATGGGTAACATCCTCTCTTGGTCCACAGGCGCGCCCGGAGACAGGATGTGAGGTACGGAGACCCCTGGAGCCAGTGTCAGGACATGAGAGATGGTAATAAATGACTTGCCCTTCACCTTCCTACACTTTTCCCTTCGCTCTGATGATGACCATCACTGGAAAAAATGACACACTACTCCCTCTAGTGTTCAAATCACTTATGTACACTACAACATTGTTCGAACTGTAGGAACAGGTTTGAAAATGTTGCCTTCATCACGTGACCAAATGTTTGTAACTTTTAATCTTATAACATTTGCAGCCTTTGCATTTTTCACAGATGTCTATTAGTTCACTTCACCCACTTCATCTTCATTTGATTTTTGAAAGATGCTGTTCCTAATAATGCTGTGTCTCTTCTACACGTTCAGATCAGGCCAAGCTGAAAAACATTTACGGTGTGGAGGGAAACTCAAGTTTCCTGGAATGTATCCCGAGGTCACCGCAGGCATCGATCAAGTGGATAATGCAGCCAACCCACAGTCAATACAGCAAAGAGGTGCGTTTGCATCCCTTTTATAAACTTTGTTTGAGCGATCATAAATTGATAATATACAGTCAACCTTGACGAATCAGAATTAAGGATAGTTAGTCGAGATGCACTGATATATCGGCCAATAATCGGTATTGGACGATAAAAAGCAATCAGAGCCGATATACCCTGTCAATCAAAAGGAGGACGGGAAAATATCACCAGTTTGATGTTCAATATAAATAATCATTAAATGAATTCTTCAGAATCGGTATTGGCATATATCACTCTGTATAATCGGCTACGGAGAAATTTAGTATCGGTGCATCTCCACCAGTTAGCCTGCTGCTAACCTCTAACGCAAACTCCTCTCTGTCTCTTAGTTGGTCGCAGGTGAGGAAAACCTAATCCACATGCAACGTGGGCTCCTCCTCCAGCGTTTATCATCTGTCAACGCTGGGCTGTACATGTGCGTAGCCTACGAACATTCTTTCTCCCGCACGTTAGCCCGCTACGAGCTGCACGTCATTCCCCAGAACCACATGTCAAGATCGCAAAACGCTCGACCGTCTGACTCGAAACCTGATGGGAATTATGCGGCCTTGCCACGAAGCTTCAAAGAACTCCATTTGATGGGAGTCAGCGGGTTAACGGCAGATGAGTACTGCGAACAGCTCTGGTACCGCGAAAAACGCAGACAACAAAAACTACGTACGTTGAAGTGGAAGCAAGAGGCAGAAAATCGTAAAGCGAGGGTTAGGAGGCAAAATCCACCCTACGAACCTCTTGAATGAGGTGAAACAGCAGACTTTTAATCAGGAAAAAGACAGTTTGACTATTTGGACGAAAAATTGCTTGCTTGTAGCTTAATCGTTAAAGCTACAACCATCAACAGCTACTGTTAGCATGACATCAAAGGGCTACAGACAAAAAAACCCTCTGATTTATTTTTTATATCTGTTGAGTCCTCTCATATGTTTTAGCGAAGTTTTATTTTGGCAGTAATAGAAATGACTGCCTGTGATTTAGCTGTTACGAATTGTAACTTTAGCACAAAATAACCCAATCGCTCAGCCTGTAGCTGTGCAGCTGGAATGGATTTGCGTAGTCTGTAGCTGTAACAGATGCTGCATACTTCACTTGTGTTATTCTTAATCTGTTTCTGTTGTTTATTCATTCTGTCTTTAAGTCCTCCTGGAAATTTAGTTTTTACGAGTTCGGAAACCCTAATTATAACGTGACGACCCGGACAGCACACATACACCTTGGAGACATTTATTTGATGTCTGCGTTTACATCTGCACAACATATTTTTTGATTATATGCTCATCTGCAATACATCTATGAGACGTCTACTGTCAGATGTCATATAGACATCTAGATGTCTGTAAGATGTTTACGATCTAATGTAATTAAAACTGCCCTTTCTAAGATTATCAGATGTTTTTAAACAGCAGATGTTTCCAGCAGACATCTTACAAAAGTGCCTGTGCTATCTGTGGAGCGATTTCGTTGTTTCAACTTCAATAAAACGAAAGTATTAAGAAAATGGAAAATAATACAATTAAAAACAAACAAAATTCACATTAAGGGTCTCATGTATAAAACTTTGAGTTTGTAGGGTGTGCACGTATTTACGCTAAATCTATTTTTTATAAATCTCAGGGTATGTGAAAAATTGCATACCATTTTATGTGCTGCCCCAGAGAATGATGGGAAATGTAGTTTTTTCAAACAAGACCATCAACCAATATAGATTTTGAAAATTTACAATGTAAACTGGTTGTTCACCTTGTAAATATAATCTCTCCGTCCATACTTGAAGACAGCTTTTGTGACTCGTTCTTCATCTATAACCTTTGACAAGACAAGCACCTATGCTATAACAGCTAGGATTGCTTGGAAAGCTAATTGTATAAAAAGACAACCAACCTCACTGCCATGAACAAACCTCTGCACAACCATAAACTGACTTCTTTTTCCTTCACTAAGATTTATTAGTCCTTGTGTCATTTTTTTATTGAAATGATCTCATGAGAATTCAGAAGTATTTTACATGGGGGCTAATTCGTAGACATCTGAAAAAAGCCTCTAAAATATATATGAATGGTCATGTGATTGTGTTAGGACTCTTGGCTCAGTCGCAATGTTATTTATTGACTGTACCCAAGTGTACAAATCTGACAATGGCAGGTGCCTTCATGTTGTGAGGAAGTTTGCTTATACTTTCTTACACAACCCAGGACGTGCCCTTCATATGTTTCCTTCCTCACCATGACCAATCTCTTTGGCTCTTTCCTGAGAACATGTTTGAGTAAATATGATGCTTTTTTTTATGACTCTTTGCATGTCATTCTCTAAAGACAAGCAAATCTCTCTAAAACACATCACGTCGCAACAATTCAACCCACCTGAATACAGTGACTTTGTGTGTCTTAGACATATTCATGTGACATATGGGACAGATAAGTTGAGATGGCCCCATAGATCCAGCAGTGAGCTTTTAAAATGATCTTCACTGGCCATTAAATCCACTTCCAGGATTCTTGTGTCTTTGTTCTTCTCTGTGGCTGTCGAATGGAAAGTTGTGTCCTTGCCTTCTGGTTAAATCCCAGATTGTTTCATAGTTGGTTCAGATTGTGGGTCATATACATAAAGTGAAACGTTTCTCGTCTGTTTTACAATCTATACACAGTTAGGTATTAAGTATCTTGTACTTTTTGCAAGTCAGAATTTGACAAAACTTGTCAAATACATGCATGTGCAGGTTGCACATTTTCTTCTCATAATCTCATTACTGTAAAGAACATACAACATATAATATGTAAACATTTCATTTTTCTACTGTCTTTAATCAGTGCTGATTTCAATTTTAAAAATCATTGTATTACAGTTAACTGCAGTAAAGCAACTATTTAGTACAGTAATGTGAAAATATACTGAGAACAATGAGAATTATTATTTAAAGTAATGCGAAATCCATCATATTAATGAGACATGTTATAAAAAAATAATGACAGTGCAAAAACATAGCATTTCTCATGGTTTTATTTCAGGCACAAAATATCTTGTTTTTTATCTTATACAATAAATACATTTTAACACGTTTATGAACTCATAACTGTATATTTTTACAATGTCAATGAACAGCTTTTAAGCTTAATAACAACATGTGATCAAAACACATTTAACGTATTATTAGTTATTTATCAGATTGCATAAATATGTTTTTTTCAACCAACTAAGCAATGTTTTACAATCATGAGCTTTTAACAGCTGTATGCACAACAGTTGTTTTTATGTTGTGTTTAAATGTTAGATTATGTGCTTGTATAGTAACACACAACAGACTGTGTAATTATTTACATGTATTTACATTCCCCAAAATAAGCAACCTTTCTGCCATAACATTTTTCAAACTATTTCTTATGTTTGCTTAATAGGGCTTATGTGTAAGTTTTTTTTTTTACTGTCCGAGACTCTTCTTGTGTGCGTGTGTGTGTGTATGCTAGGTAGCCTAATTAGGAGTGTAAAAATATAACAGTAAATAAAATAAAATATATTCATCACTTTATTTTCTACTGTGAATTTTGTGTGTCTCAAATGTAGCACTGCTGGAATTTTACTTTGGTGGCGCCCCTTAATGGACTACATGCGCTAACACACCTGTGTTTACAGTATATCCTTGCATTATACATTTGTTCAAGTGACAAAATTCTTTGGTTTGGTACACAGACATAATATCTTAATAATTAATAACACAAGCAGTAATGCTGCTGACTGTCTTTATAACATCACTACACAGCAAATAATTCAAACTATTTACTGTTTCATAGGAGAGGGCAAGTTGACTTTCCCATACAGAGAGGAAGTGAAATACACATCTTCATTGTTTCTGAAGATGTTTACTGAGATGCTAACATTTAGTATGTATCTACTTAAAATATTTAGTGTACTTTAGTGTATAGCAAGAAATGAGAATCAACCCTTGACTAATGGTTAGGCCTTTATGCAGCAGAGGGCAGAAGTGAGTGCTCTGCTGCAGATAAAAATGTCATTAAAAGTAAATCATTATAATACAATAATAATCATTTATTTACATTTAATGTCCAATTAGTTGTAATTATACTTAAATTCATGTTTTATCTCAAGTGAACCATTAATGTCAT
Source organism: Triplophysa rosa (assembly GCF_024868665.1). NCBI lineage: Eukaryota > Metazoa > Chordata > Actinopteri > Cypriniformes > Nemacheilidae > Triplophysa > Triplophysa rosa. The sequence continues at coordinate 5,456,988 of NC_079914.1, forward strand.
CTGTTCCTTCTATTCATGAATTACATATTAGACATATTACTTTAAAGAATATAGTAGTTCATTTTTTATTTTTCACAGTAGATGTCATTCTATGTTATACTTTGTACTTATACACACTTTGTACTGTCAGAAAGGTAATAATGGATTTAAATACAAAAAATAAATTAAAAAATAAAGCGATAAAGAGAATGTGCCCTTAGTTCTGCTATGGCACACTAACTGTTCAGTGTGGTTTTTGTGTGGAGGTTTTTGTCTAAAGCTTGGTAGAGTTTCCACTCAGAGGAAGAGATGTTTTCTGGGTCACAGCTTAGAAAGAAATGTTGTATACTAATTATAAGCTGTATGTCTTACAACTTTAAATTTGTATGTTTCTGACATTTAAAAGTGTTTTGTTTTTATGTTTGGGTTCCTATGATATCTGCTTATTAATATGCTTCTACTCTTTCTCTAACATATCTCAACATGACATATGAAGCCACTGATACTTTAAATAAACATACCAGTTATTTGGAAATGATGTGATCTTGGTGTAATCATGATAGAGTTCCTGAGGTTGATGTCATGCTCTTTATTTAAAAAAACAAATCATTAAAAAACACTTTTGCACTTTCAAAAGAAAAATTACACGATGAAAAGCTTTGGTGAATTCTTACCATCACATCTTGTTGAATATTTTCATGACTGTTGTTGTTGTTGGTGTGCACATTTTATTTACTGCAACTTGAAACATGTCATTCAGCAAACTGCAACATGACAACATGGGTGTGCGATATACAGAATTGGATTTTGTCATGTTTAAATGATAACTTCAACAAGACTGCATGGAGGACCTAAAGACACTTCAAAGAAACCTCGAAGTATCACCCTGGCTTGAATGGTCTGCGGGTGAGAACAAACTTTTAGCCTTAGTGGCTGTTTTAAATAAGTTCCTCTAGAATGCAACATATAAACATGCAATGAATGTCTGTTATTTTATATAATATAATTAATATTTCAGATAAGAATCAAGCCTAGCCCATGACCATGTGCTCTACTTACTTTTTAGGGTCTTTGTAAATGCCAGTCCCAAAAAAATATATACATATACATATATTCCTGTATATATTTATTATTTTTTGTTCAGTACTGGGAAATCATGCATAACTGAAAGCAAGCCTACTAATGTTTAATCTTTCAACAAGTTATTTTCTGAAAACCCACTGTCCATTCTAAAATACTGTATTTAGCTCTGATTCGTGACTCCATGGTCTAGTTAAATCTAGACACAAAAGTACACGTGTACAAACACACAGAGCATCATTGCAAAGAGCAAACTGCAATGCCACCCTGTTTCCATCTGAGGTTTAAACCACTGATATACACAAATGTTTACAGGTCTGAGAAACACACTGCACTCGGTACAAGGTTAAACCTTCAGTCTAGTCAAAGGTGAGACTCTATTTAATCATTGCAGAGGGACTAAACAGTGGAATTATTTTCTGGTTTAAGTTTAAGTTTACTTACCCTTTGCATATGCTTACTCATACATCTTTCTTTTTTCAATCTTTTTTTTATTGGGACATACCATGTGCAAAATGCATTTTATTACTACAAAAGCATGAAACATTTTTTTTATGGAGAGCGCTTTGTGAAAAATGCATGTATCATTCAACTTCTTTTGATAACTCATGATTCTTTTGCAGACATTTGAGTGAGGGTTAAATTGTGAGCTAGAACCCATAACTGCCAGCAGCTACATTGTGGTCAGTTTTTTCGCACATTTCTAGAGTTGCGAACATTAAAAAAGAGGTTGTTTACCAATATGTTTAGTAACTATGCTATTTACGTTTGATTTTTTTTCAAAATTATTTGAAAGAATGACATATATAGACAAATAGGCTTTAAAAATTCCACTTCTCCATAATGAAAGAGCAAATAAGGATACAGTATAAACATTGTGGGTGCATTTGTATAATAATACAAACAAAACTAAAATTTGCTGAAGTAATACTGTACTCAACCCTTAATAAAAGAAAGATATTAATCATGCTTTGAGACAAATTACATTATGGCCCGGTCTATATTGCACTAATGCTTTTACAAAACGGGGGAAATCAAATTGAAGGATATGTTTTATTTTCATCATTATTTGTATTATTTTATTTTATTTTTATCATTATTGATGTTTAAACCCCAGAGAACACACTGAAATGCTGACCTGTTTCTATTTAAGTCAGATCCATTATATATTTTATATTTACCGTATTAGTGTAGTCAAAGGTGAGATTCTATCAGTCACTGGTTGACCAAACCAGTGGAACACATTTCTAAGTTTGGTTGAATGCTTAATTGAACAATGAGTTTAACTATGTGTATGTAGCCTACTCTTTCTTTTTGGTAAGCACTAAAATGTTGCATTTGTATTGTTCAGACTTCCAAAAAAGGTAGTAGACCTGACCTCCAAAGGAAATCTTTTTCATTTAAAACCTTGTTTAATTCCAATGACTTGGAATACTCTCAGAAATAATAAATAATGTGTAGTCCATTCTCTATTCTATGAACTTCAATGTCTGTCAAGATACAAGTTTCAGAAGAAATGGTGAGAAAAATAAAACAACCAGCTGCTTACAGAAGCTGTTTCAGCCAGTTTCAGTTATTTCTAAAGATACATTTATTGCAACACACAGGCCACAATTGAGAATGTTTAAGTGTGTTTATCTAATGTTTAAGTGTGTTTTGTGGTCATCTGGTTAACATCTTATGAGCTAAATATGCCAACAGTTTATGAATAATTGTTGCATAAAAATTCTAGAGCTGCATTGACACAAAATGTATACTTTTCGGTATTGGTGACGGATCATAGGCAAGCAACCAATGAGGTAAAAATGCTCATTGATCACAGAGATTTGATATAAACTGAAGCAAAGAAGCAAATAACTTATGTTAAACAATCCATTACTGGTTAATAATCCTGGACACAGATACAGTAAATATGAGATCAGTATTATTCTTGTTTATGATTTTGGCAGATTTAGAGCAGCATAGGTGCTGTTGTCATGGCAGGGTCGAATATTTCTACGCAGTTTAGAAAAGTCCACCGCTACATACTGAAAGAGCAAAAAGAGCAAAAAGTGAAAACAGTGTTAACATTTAAACTGCAGTTGTCTTTGAACCTAAACAAATGTTTTATAATTCATGTTTTGTAATTCATTACTCTGGTTTGTAGGAAATATATATTAGAAATGGTCTTTCTTTCATGTTTTACCTGTAGTTCAATTGTGTCTTGAGTTTGTTCTATTACTTGTGTCTGCTGTAGATCAGTGTTAGAATGGTGTCCTGACCTGCTTCCATATTTTTTCGAGCATCCATTTCCAATCACATAAACCTTTAACAGTCCTGATGGTACAATTCACATGCAAAATTTGTGTGGACACATACAGTATACCATGTGCATTAGCATTATTCCTTTATTTTAAGATCAAATATATGTATAAATACATAGGGATATTTGATTGTACTGTAACTTGTCATCACTTTGTATTTTCACCAGTTTGATTACATTTTTGGTCTTGACTGTTTGTTTTAAACTGGTCCTATGGTGTGTCAAATCAAGTGTAATAAAACTCTTATTTAACATTAGGTTATTAAAAATACATGCGTAATATATAATGTCACACTGCAGGATGCATTAACTACGAAATTTAAAATTAGAAAAAGTTGAAAGCTAAGTTGATTGAATTTAAGACAGCAAAAAGATTACAGTGAAAAATAAGACATAAGTCGTAGACAATATCCTTAATTACAAGATTTTCACACAGTTACAAACTCATCTGCAAACTGGTGACAAGCATCAAGTTAATATTCTTCTACTAAATATTGTAGTTTTCAAGCTTAAGAATAAAACATCACTCACCCATGATTGTAATTATCAGAACAGCATTCAGCAGACCAGATATGAGAGTAAAAGTCTTCCACTGTTTTGAGTTTTTCTCTGCTACATCTGTTAAATTTTGCATTACATTTGTGTGATTCGTGTTGACAAAATGTTTATATGCTCTCCTACTTGCATGTCGCTTTGTATAAAAGCCAAATGAATAAATGTAAATGTGATTCTTACACAGAGATGTATGACTTGAAGAAGTTGTGTAACTTGAAGTTATATCAGCTGTAATGAAGTTTGTGCACTCTGTTACAATTATGTCTGTTACTATTTAAGGACACATACAAATATGTATATCACATTTATTTCTTAATGATTTTAATGATTCTTATTTATTAATGATTTTATTAAAAACAATTTAAGGTTTAATAATTTAATATTAATATTATCATTATCATACACTCCTAACAAATTAACAGTACAGTATATTTTTAACCTTGGAACAAATGCACTTACCAATGATGTTCAGTCTTGTGCTGTGACTGAGTTTAGGAGGTGTATCTGTGTTCATACAGTAATAAACTCCTAACTCATCTACAGTGACGTTATATATGACCAGACGATGTTTAGATTGTACTGAATATTTGTTTTTCAGTGTTTTATTAAAGTAATGGGCTGACTTTGAGAATGAGCGCAGTATCACTGTAGGAGAATCTGATTGTTTCAATAAAATCCAATAAACTTCATTTGCATCCAGATCACAGTTTATAGTCACATTCTGTCCCAAATCAGTCAGTTGATCTAAAGCCTCTGTAGCTTGACACCAAATTAATACATCTATAAATGACAATAAAAAACATCATAAAAAACATCATAAAAGTAAAAGCCATAAAAAAATGTATCTAAAAAAAAATTCAAGATTGCAAAACACATGATACAATTCATAACATAAACTCACAAAGCTGAATTTGAATAATCCTCATATTGTAGACTTGATTAAACTAATTCTAAATTCTGCTGCCCTCCACACAGCATTTAAATGAACCCTTCTGCAGAGCTCTGACACAAAGACAGGAACAACTTTTTTCATTTCAAAGCAGAGGAAGTAGCCTATGTCAAGTTTGCTCTGAACACGTTGTACTCTCTCTTTTTTCCCCACACACAGAATGGGCACAAAATACTATTATTATTGAATAATAATAATAATAATGGTGTAATAAAAATAATTCAATACAAAAATGTGAGTTTTACCAAGGTGACAAAACAACGATAAATAGCTACCATAACCTCGCCCCTAAACCTAACGTCACAGGGGAAAAGTGAAATCATAACAAAACATACGAATGAGATCATAGGAAATTGGAATTTACACAAATGAGCCACCTTGTAAAATAGGTATGAATTTCCATCAGATTGCATATATTCATGCATATGAAAGATAATGCGTATCAAAATACGTTACATTGAAAGTCTTCCTGGGTGACATGAAAAAAATGATGTGTCTGGGGCACAAAAAAAGGGGAAATTCATGTCAGTGAACACCGGCGTTTGTCTTCTCCTTTACTCATTAAGGCTGCAATGTCCAATCTCTTCCACAGAGTGTCATGGTTCTGCCCCATCTTGTATTGCTTTTCTTGATCTTGTGGCAGAGCCATGGCAGAACCTCTTGTTTCATGTGGAGAGAGGCGTTTTGGCCGTATTGGCTTGCCATACTCTCTCCAGGTCTCCTCATTGTTCCTGCCCTCTTGTTTCCTGTTAGTGCTCGTTATTAGTTCATGCCCCGCACCTGTTACCTGTCATGAAATACGTGGTGGAGAACCCAAATGCAGGCAGGCAGTGATTAAGGGGTTAACCCCTTAATCACTGCCTGCCTGCATTTGGGTTCTCCACCACGTATTTCATGACAGAATGACCGACCCCAATCAGAACCCAGCGGGCAGCAAGATGGACGGCACGGCGTCGTCCTCACGGTCCGCTCAAGCCCGCTTGCTGCTAGGTTCCGCCAGGGGAACTACGGGAATCGGGAGTTCGCCGGGGCATTCTCGGCGGTGGCTGAGACGGCTGAGTTCAACGAGGCAGAGTTGAAGACGATCTTCAACTGCTGCCTCACTCAGCGCCTCACCCCGTCTGAGAAGAGGCTGCTGGGTCCCCTAGGGTTTGTGGCAATGGTCAGGTTCGTGGCCAACCGGGACGATCCCGGGGGTGGGGTTCCACGTGGGACTTCCACCTCGCGGTCGATCACGCCGGAGGGCCTCGACCTGACTGCCGCTGCCCCGGGGGACTCGGTACCCTCCGGCTTGAGCTCCACGGTCCCCGTTCACTCTGGTGGCGCCGGGAGCGAGCGGGAGGGAGGGGATCCGGGGATGACGTCGGCTGATTCCTCCGCTGCGGAACTCCCTCCGGTCCCCACGGATTCGCCAAGGTCGGCTTTGGATCCGGTGGTGCGGAGAAGGAGGGAGAGGCACAGCGGAGGAGCGTCCACGCCGGTGCAGCCGGCATCCAGTCCGCTGCGGCCGGCGTCCAGTCCGGTGCGGCCGGCGTCCAGTCCGGTGCAACCGGCGTCCAGTCCGGTGCAACCGGCGTCCAGTCCGGTGGTCCAGCCGGCGTCCAGTCCGGTGCAGCCGGCGTCCAGTCCGGTGCAGCCGGCGTCCCAGCCGGTGATCCAGCCGGCGTCCAGTCCAGTGTCCAGTCCGGTGCAGCTGGTGTCCAGTCCGGTGCAGCCGGCGTCCTGTCCAGTGTCCAGTCCGGTGCAGCCGGCGTCCAGTCGTGTGTCCAGTCGTGTGTCCAGTCGTGTGTCCAGTCATGTGTCCAGTCCGGCGGTCCAGCAGGCGTCCAGTCCGGCGGTGCAGCCGGCATCCAGTCCGGCGGTCCAGCCGGCGTCAAGCCCTGCCCAGCCGGCGGTCCAGCCGGCGTCAAGCCCTGCCCAGCCGGCCTTCCAGCCGGCGTCAAGCCCTGCCCAGCCGGCCTTCCAGCCGGCGTCAAGCCCTGCCCAGCCGGCCAACCAGCCGGCGTCAAGCCCTGCCCAGCCGGCCATCCAGCCGGCGTCAAGCCCTGCCCAGCCGGCCTTCCAGCCGGCCTCTTGTCCGGCAGTGTTAACACAAAAGACTTTATTTTAACAAACACAAAACAAGGACCCGCGATGGGGTAAAACAGCAACAAGAAATAATAAACAAGCACAGAACGAAGACTGACTAAACACTAGACTGAATAAACACTTGACAAACTAAACTAAACTAAACTAAACTAAACACTTACTAGACGATGACACAGCTACAACAGGAACAGGCAATAACGCTAACGCTGGACGAGAACAAAACAACTGAAGACAGCACATAGCACACGCAATGACCGACACAGGACAAAGAAACATGAGGGTATTAAGTAGGGAAGACAGACAAAGGATAACAACACGGGGCAGGTGTGGGTAATTAAACACTCAGGGAAAGATAACGAGGAAACGAGATGGCGGGAACAGAGACGAGACACTGGAGAGAACGTATATTATTGTCAAAAGGACAACAATATGTTTCTCTCCACACATAACCAAAGACTTTGTCATGGCTCTGCTACAGGACCAAGAAAAACATGACTAAATGAAGCAGAGCCATGACATTACCTCTTGATTTATCCCCTTTATAATGCCCTTGTGTTTTCTGTCCCATGCTGGTTCATTGTGCGTGTATGTGTCATTTGTCTGGTGAGTTCCTGTCCGTGTCTTGTCTTGTCTTGTCTAGTCTAGTCTAGTCTAGTCTAGTCTAGTGTCGTCCTTGTTAATTTCTATCTCCAGTTTGGTCAGTGTAGTTAGTCTCAGTCCTGTCTTGTCATGTCGTGTTATCCCCTTGTTTTATTATGCTACCCCCACGTGGGTCTTTGTTTTGTACTTTTGTGAATAAATGTCCTGTTAACCCCTTACTCGCTGTCTGCACTTGGGTCCTCTCTCCTTGTCTCACCACCCGTTCATGACACAGAGCTTTAATGTTCTGTGTAGAGTTGAAACGGGTTAGATACGTTTTGTTTTCTCAGCGGATTTGCACGTATGATCAGCTCTGTGCTATCGTGTCTCTTAAATGGAGCACACTCATGTGCAACCGGTCGCGTGACACTAACGCGAAATTAAGACTTTAATGTAAATGGTTACACTGTCTGGATCATCCCCCATCTCCCATCTAGTACATTATGCATCATTCATCATGTAGGACATAATAAATGTGCGAACAAGTGGCTGATTTGAGGCACCACTTCAGCAGCTCTCATAGTGAAGGGGGCGGGACTCTTCCGATTATAAAGCAGATTTGATTGGACGAGACCTTTGAAGAGAGGCTAAAGTGTAGCGTGATGTCGTGGATTTTAAATTTATTCTAGATTTGTTTGCAACGGCTATATCTCCTAAATGCGAATTTTGTCAGGGCTTGATAGCATATCAGTTTATTGACGTCATTACGGCTCACTCATTTTTAATAAAAGGAAAAAAAACTTTCGTTTTGATTTCACTAGGTCTTTAACCCTTGTCTCTGAAACCGGTCAATAGGAACTCAACCCGTTATTTGTTTATTTATTATTTTACAGTTACTTCAGCATCTGTCTGTTTGCACTGCTGATAAACAGAGGTAAGCAGCTAAAAACTAAAATTGAGAGGTGAGTTTGTGCCACATCAAAAGTGCCAGTTTGTATATTTGCACATTTGTTCTGTTTTCTTTTGTTTCAGTGTCCCTGCAGGTTTTGGGATTTACTGGAGATTATTTTGTCTTGCAGTGTTCTTCCAGTGATATTGACCACAAACATTCTGACATTACTGTTTACTGGAGACATAACGGCAGCCTGAATGTGTACGACATCATTAATGGCAAGAGTTCAGTAGAAGACCAGAGCCCTAGATACAATAACAGATTATGAGAAAGGACACTTCAACATCACACTCAGCAGTCTCTCGAAGCCGGAAATATCAGTGCTACATCACACATTTATATGAACTTGTGAATGTACAGTTGGTCAAAAAATGGGGAAAAAATGTACTTTTTAAGTAAAATTAAAAGTGTGTACTTTTACTCTTACTTGAGTAAATTTCTAATAGAAAATCTGTACTTTTACTTCGTTACATAATTTACACTGCGTGACGTTCCTTCATTTTAAAATATGCTTTTCAAAACTCGTTGTTTATTTCAAGGTTGTCGTCTCTTTTTACGGGCATTCCCGAGTGATCGATTCTTTTGAGTCGATTCTTTTGAAAGCATTAATTGAACAATGGGCAAAACCATTTGAATAGGCTAATGAATCAGTTCAAATGATTTGTTCAGTTCGCAGCACGATCTGAATCATCTGAAGCAGGATTACTCACTCCTCGTAGCGCGAAACTTAAGAACACGCAGAACACAAAGAGCGTTGGATGAAGTGGATATTAATCTATATCTATACAATCAAAACTGCAAATGTGTCATATTGTTTGCCAGCGGTGATATATGCCCGCCATATGCGCGCACCCGCGCCAGTCAGACACAACAACATGCGCGTTACCTGTCAGACACAGAGACGTGGGCTTGCAGAAATATACATTTGAAGAACAGAAGGAAGAAAACTTGTTGATGGGCGTGTGGTTCACTGTTTACTGTTTGTTTACAAGTAAGAGCGTTTCACAACACACACGTGACACAACACGAGAAAACATGAGCTTTGTTCAAAAATGTGTATTTCATTTAAGAGAGCACTGCAGATGTTCTAGATCATCTTAGGAAATGCTCTGAGTTTAGTTCATGCTTTAGTTTGACATGGTCTATTATTCTAAATAAGTTGTGTAAACTACATTGACATCAGGACTAGATGAAATTTACAGAAATGCTTGTCTCTTCTGTGTTTGTCTATTCTTTAGTCTCTCTAGTATATTGCAAAGATATCTGCTTATGATAATTAAAAATATTGATTAAAATGTAATATTAAAATATTGGCGTTAATATTAATTTTATGTAGTAGGCCTATATAATCAGATACAAAGTAACTAAGTAACTAGCTACTTGAGTAGTTTTTTCATTGCATACTTTTTTACTTTTACTCAAGTAAATTTTAAAATAGTGACTTTTACTTTTACTTGAGTAACAATTTCTCTAGTTACTTGTACTTTTACTTGAGTAAAGATTTTGGCTACTCTACCCACCTCTGCAGGTAAGTTGCTATTTTCTATATACATGACATCCCTAGGCTCTGTCATTCGGAAACATGGCTATTCCTATCACTGCTATATGGATGATACACCACTCCACCTGTCATTTCAGCCTGACGATCCGACTGTTTCTACATGCATTTCAGCATGCCTAGCCGACATTTCTCTCTGGATGAACGACCATCACCTGCAGCTGAACCTTGCAAAAACAAAACTGCTTGTAATCCCAGCCAACACAAAGATTCATCACAACTTCTTAATTCAACTGGGCTCATCAACCATCACATCTTCCAGAACGGCCAGAAACCTGGGAGTGGTGATTGACGATCAGCTTAACTTCACTGATCATGTTGCCAGCACCACCCGGTCCTGTAGATTCATCCGCTAAAATAATAGGAAAATTAGACCTTTTCTATCCGAGCATGCTACTCAAGTCCTAGTCCAGGCTCTTGTTCTGTCCAGACTGGACTACTGCAATGCGCTACTGGCTGGACTTCCAGCTTGCACAACCAAACCTCTACAGATGATCCAGAATGCGGTGGCAAGAGTGGTCTTCATTGAACCGAAGAGAGCAAACGTCACTCCTCTCTTCATTAAGTTACATTGGCTTCCTATAGTCGCTCGAATCAAATTCAAGACTCTGCTCCTGGCCTACAAGACCACCACTGATTTGGTACCCCCTTATCTTCACTCGCTAATGCAGACTTATATACCCGCCAGATCCCTACGCTCTGCAAACGAACAACGTCTTGTGGTGCCATCCCAAAAAGGTAAAAAATCTCTCTCACGTACCTTCTCAGGATCGGTTCCACATTTATGGAATGATCTGCCCGCTGCTACAAGATCAGCAGATTCTGTGGCCATCTTTAAGAATCGTCTGAAAACACATCTCTTCCGTCAACACCTGACTGATCAGTTCTGACTTCTATCTCTTTTCTACACTTTCAAAAAAAAAAAAAAACCCTTAGCTCTGTATACTGTGATAGGCTATGAGAGACCAATTTTCTTTTATTGCACTTATGCTTTTTGTTGTCCTTATGTTGTATGAAAGATAGAACTGTATATAAACAGAATCTAACCAACACTGTAGACTCAAACATATGTTTTGCATTATTTAACAAATATTTTCATGCTCAACAGCGCCCCACGTTTTTCCAATGTAAATCTGTGGTGAAAAAGTATGGAAGTATGGAAGTGCAGAACAGTCTGGGAAACAGCCAAATGGGCAGAATTAAGGCCGCCCCTCTGGTTTTCACCTTATGAGAACATAATTTCAGACAATGCTAATCAATTGAATAAATCGTTAAAGGTCCAATTAGGTTTTTTTGGAGGATCTATTGATAGAAATGCAATATAATATACATACTGTAACTACGTCTTCAGAGGTGAATAAAGACCTTACATAATTGATTGCATTGCCATCCATGGAGGAGTCAGAAAGCTTCCAAAACTACCTTAATTAGCATTCTGGGGAAAAACTGAGGTCCTAGAGATGTTAAACTACTTGAGGGTGGGTAATTAATGGCAGGATTTTCATTTTTGGGCAGAGGTTCCCTTTAATTAGTAAACACGATAATAAAACATCTGTTTTAGGATGGCATTCTACATGTGATTGTAACACAAGTCCGCTCTTTGCTTTCTTAGAATTGAGAAACGGCCAAACTAAAAACGGAGAGGAAGACTTGGAGCATTCGCATAAACCTTGTTGTATACAAACCCAACACAACAACAAGTAGACGTGGGGTGATGACATCATTGTTTCAGAAAATATATGGGTTGGCTGTACACATGAAAATGCAAGGTGTCGTTTTCAGATTGATCCACACTGGGATCCGGTTTCAAAAAATAGCAGTTTCAGGCTCCCAAAACGCCAGATCCATCTGGACGAAATGCAGATTCTTTTACGCATACAGCGAAACTCGTCTCTGTGTGGACAGTCTCTTATGTCGCTTTCACACTTGAAGATTGGTTCGAAACGGGACGCGGTTCGCATGAAAAATCGCTAATGTGAAAGCTGTCAAGCGAACCCAGGTGCGCACCTGGCTACCGAACCCGAGACTACCTGGAGGAGGTGGTCTGAGTTCGGTTTCTCTCGAACTGTGGCGGGGTTCGCATGAATATGAAAGCAACACGGACCTGGGTGCGCAATTGATGTGGAAGTAAAGTGACCTGCGCATGCATTTAAGCCGATTACGATGTAATTTCCTTCAATAAAACACATGTAAGAGATGATAGTGGTGATGATTTACCTTGGATTCGAGCGAGAGTGCAGACTGCATCGTATTTCAGCATTGCGAGTGGAATCAGAGCAGCAGGTCAATGGTAATCCACTGTTTTCTCAAAATAGTCTGTTTGCAAGCAGCAGAAAGCCGCCTGCATGCAACGCGCATACAGTAAACCCAAATGTCATTTACTGTGCTGCGCATAATAGCACCAAATTATATATATATATATATTATATATAATAAAAACACAATATATTGATCCGTGTTATGATTTCTGTCATGTGCCGTGCACATTTTTGATGACGTAAGACGAACGCAAACGCACCAGGGTTCGACAGAATCAAGTTGAGTCTGAAACCAAACCAACGCTGCGGCAAACGAGGCCAATCTGAAAACGCCCTTAGACTTTAAACTGTAAATTTGACCTATCCTACGATACGACAGAGAATCTGCCCCACCTAAAATTATAGCCATACATATTTTAGATTAAATGATGGAGATGCATTAACTTAGACTCAACAGAAAATATTTTTGTCACCTTCCATTAAATTGTTTACATGAACATGCAACAAGTTGTAATGACTTTAATTAACATGCAAAACTCATATAGAAATTCTCACAGTCACTAGCCGCAGTGCCCTTATACTCCACAAGAGGGCACTCCCATCACTCGGACTCATTAAACTACACTTCCCCTAATTCTTAGCTGGACTTTTAAATTAATCTGCATAACCGGTGTCTTGTTATCTTGTTTGGCCAGCCTATATATACTTAGTTCACTTAGTCACTCATTGAAGTCTTGTTGGTTTTTACGCTGCATTTTTGAGCATTTCTCTATTGAATTACTTGTGTTTTGATTCTTGGACTTGTTTATTGTTTTATACCTCTGCTTACTGCCCTCAGGGCTGTTCCATAAAACATATGTTGGTAAGTCAGACTTATTGTCGGTCGATTCAGTTTCGTAAAGCTAACTTAAAATAGTTTGAACTCAGTTACTATGGCAACTTATGCTGGGAGACTAGCCTGGTCCGGGGCAGGCTAACTGTCAGGCTAAGCCTTAGTTGTTGCTTAACTAGAGGTCATAACATTGATCCGCCAGTAATGTGATGATATTACCACTGATTCTCATCATGCAATATTATATCACTTTATTGAACATTTATAAATAAATTTTAAGAATTTAATCAATTAAATAAATTCTAGACCACAATAATAAATTAATATACTGTTTGTTGTCATACATCTGTGTTAGATTATATTGATTTGATATCAAATGTTTAAACTAATGTCAATAAAGTTTGAATTTAAACATTACACAATAAATTGATAATAGCTATGAACAGAAATGTTTTACAGAAATTATACTGGCCAAAAAGATCTAGTATCCAACTCCAAATCATTTAAAATGACCTACAGTTTCCAAAAATGGGATGACTTGTGTGTGTGTGTTGTATATTGTCTGCCTGAGGTCAGAGAGGCTGCCAATGATAGTTGTAGAAAAGGACTGATAGGGCAATAAGCTTGATGACAATCAAACAGAGTTGGAATTTTCTGCAGCTTTAATCTTTCACCTTTCCTTCAGATAGTATTTTTTTTTATTGTAGGTTGAAGCTGCTTGCTGGGAGAGAAAGCATACTATTAAATAGTGTTGAAATAACAAGTCCTATGTCACTGTCTTATGGCGCTTTTTTTGCATCTTTTTCCAGTTGTTGGAATTTCAGGTTTAACTTTCAACTTCATTATTTTTCTCCCTTTTTTTTATTGCATGTCCACATCCAGAGCATCCCTTTTTGTGAGGAGGTACAGCTTGTACACAGTCTTTGTCTTTGCTTTATTCTGTAGGAACAGAAATAATTATTTGATGGGATGCTCCTGGCATTTTATATAATGACTTAATATTCCCTTTGTCACATGTGGTCCCAGTCTAAGAGGGGCAAGTCAGTGTCCTGCAGACAATAATATTAGGAAAATACACAATGTGAGCACCTCACCACACAAGCGGGCCTTCAATCTAATATGCAAACAGTGATTACTGTACCTTAGAACACTGTGAACATACAGTAGATACAGTAGATCTAAAACCAAAATTCAATCTCTGTTTATTGACAATAAATCAGTGCTTTAAACTCTTATACTCACAGGGTTTCTGGTTGTTTTTTTTGTGGCCAAGATATCGTTATATATGCACATTATACTAAGACATTTACACACCACTGTATTGTAATACATTTTATATTAAAAAACAAGGAACATAGGTTTAACATTTTTGTATAATATATTTTAATAACCCTTTTCCTTGCTTACTGTTTTAATAAATTGTAGCAAAGATTTAGTATTATTTATTTGTATTAAAATGGGCTATATGAATACATTTGAACACTATACTTACTGCATGCATTTAGGAATTTCTTGCCAATCTTTCCCTCTGGTTTTTTATTTGCAGCGGTATTACCTTTGATAGTTTCGTACCTTTGACGTTTAAATTCTTCACACATTTTGCAGAAGGTGGTGGTAATGCACCAATAGGCCCTTTTCACAATGACGTCACTTAACTTCCGCCTTTTCGCAAAGTGTCATAACATCCTTCTTGCAACAAACAAGAAGAAGAAGAAGAACTTCCATTTTGCTGTCGCGCTGGAATTTAACAACAGTGAAAAAAAACTGACAGAACACGTATTCAAGTACTTATCTAGCACCTTCGCTAACACAAATAGAAAACAAAACACTTACCTTCATAATCAAACAGGTACTGTTCAACGAAGAATTTGAATCCTTTCTCTAGCTTTGATCTTGTCGTTAGCGAAAATTTGTCTGCAAAATGTTGTACATCTAGCCGTATTTGTGGCAGATGTGCAAGGGACAGAACTCCATTCTGAGGCGCTAGCAGAAGTAACTTCTTCTTCTTGAGTTTTACTCGCGGCAGAACGGAAGATGCATGACTTCATGTGAAAAGGGTGTATACGCTGGATGTCAACCTCCGTTAAACACATAAGAAGAAGAGCACCAATCGTCGCTCTCTTTTCCATAGCGTATCAATTTGATCAACGCTTGACTTGTAGGGCTGCTTGTTGGGAATTGCCCCACTGAAACTGGTGATTATGGTATTGATCACTACGGTACTCTGGTCAAGGAGTTGGAGACATCGGATTGAGTTTGGCCGTTTATTGCACTATTGACCATATATACATTTGAGGTAGGCAGACAGGTATGTATATAGGTAGTTTTGTATTATAAACTTTATCTAGCGCAAGAAAACGGCACGAGCGCTAGTCCGCTGATGGACAGCTGCGTCTGATTAACTCTATGAATAAGCAGCTGCGCTAAATCCGCCTGCCCTAGAAACACTGCATTACGTAACTTACGTACCTCGTAACCTCACGCGTCACACCGGTAAAACACAATATACTTAAAGGGGGGAATTCACAACACTGCTGAATAAAAGCATGCGCGAGCTATTATCTTGACTAACTGAGCCTCGTTAGAATTAGTAGGCTCGCATGAACTAAAACTAAGCTTTATGAAACCCATTTAAGCCTGGCTGATTAGTTCAGTTCATTCAAGTTCATTCGACCTTAATTCCCATTTTTCTAAGCAACCTCTGACCATCGCCTGTGACCTCGTTTATGATTGTTTGCTGCCCCTGGCCCTTGCCTGTACTGTTGTTGGATTATTAAAGCTGCACTTATATCTTCAACCCTTCAGTTCGTAACAGAAATGTAAGCACCTTATTTCTATACCTCTGTAATTCTACCTAGTACAGTCTAATTGAACAAACATAATACCACGGTGGCCCTTATAACAAACCCATAAACCCATGAATTAGCTTACACCTGGGGCCCGTTTCAATAAGGAAGTTAAACCAACACCGAGTTAAAATGTGAACTCTGAGTTCTATCAACTCTTGGTAGACTTACCTTGAGTTAAGCGCTTGCACCACAACTACAACCATGATCAATGGAGCTCCTATATTATGATTCACCATGGCAACAACACCAAAAAAAAGCAACATGGCAGCAGAAAGCGCTTGAGCGCGAAGCACACTTTCTGCTCTTCATGCAGTGGATTTACTATTGCGCTTTAATGTGTAAATGACTTAAAAGTTTGAATTGATAAAAAGATAAATGTACCAATAAACAAACAAATGAATCAGTAAATTAATGAATAAAAGAATGAAACAACAGAAATAAATCCCAAATAATAAAAAAATCTATGTCTCACTCGTCATGAGTACTCTAGTGAGCCTTGTGAGAAGTCATGGTGTATGGGACACTCGTTAGTGTGTCAGACTCTTGTGTCAAATTCAGAGTGATCATCGGTTTGAACCCTGCTTGGAGCAGTTTTGGGAATGGCTGCACGTCTAAATTAATTGTTTATTACCTTTATCACTGCATTTGTCTGTATTTATTAATTTAATTATTCATGCACTTTATTTGAACACTTTATTAATTCATTTCTTATCCAGAAAACTAATATTTGTGAGAACATGTAAGGGAAAGAATCTGCTCTGATGTACAAACCCGATTCCAAAAAAGTTGGGACACTGTACAAATTGTGAATAAAAAAGGAATGCAATAATTTACGAATCTCATAAACTTGCATTTTATTCACAATAGAATATAGATAACATATCAAATGTTGAAAGTGAGACATTTTGAAATGTCATGCCAAATATTGGCTCATTTTGGATTTCATGAGAGCTACACATTCCAAAAAAGTTGGGACAGGTAGCAATAAGAGGCCGGAAAAGTTAAATGTACATATAAGGAACAGCTGGAGGACCAATTTGCAACTTATTAGGTCAATTGGCAACATGATTGGGTATAAAAAGAGCCTCTCAGAGTGGCAGTGTCTCTCAGAAGTCAAGATGGGCAGAGGATCACCAATTCCCCCAATGCTGCGGCGAAAAATAGTGGAGCAATATCAGAAAGGAGTTTCTCAGAGAAAAATTGCAAAGAGTTTGAAGTTATCATCATCTACAGTGCATAATATCATCCAAAGATTCAGAGAATCTGGAACAATCTCTGTGCGTAAGGGTCAAGGCCGGAAAACCATACTGGATGCCCGTGATCTTCGGGCCCTTAGACGGCACTGCATCACATACAGGAATGCTACTGTAATGGAAATCACAACATGGGCTCAGGAATACTTCCAGAAAACATTGTCGGTGAACACAATCCACCGTGCCATTCGCCGTTGCCGGCTAAAACTCTATAGGTCAAAAAAGAAGCCATATCTAAACATGATCCAGAAGCGCAGGCGTTTTCTCTGGGCCAAGGCTCATTTAAAATGGACTGTGGCAAAGTGGAAAACTGTTCTGTGGTCAGACGAATCAAAATTTGAAGTTCTTTTTGGAAAACTGGGACGCCATGTCATCCGGACTAAAGAGGACAAGGACAACCCAAGTTGTTATCAGCGCTCAGTTCAGAAGCCTGCATCTCTGATGGTATGGGGTTGCATGAGTGCGTGTGGCATGGGCAGCTTACACATCTGGAAAGGCACCATCAATGCTGAAAGGTATATCCAAGTTCTAGAACAACATATGCTCCCATCCAGACGTCGTCTCTTTCAGGGAAGACCTTGCATTTTCCAACATGACAATGCCAGACCACATACTGCATCAATTACAACATCATGGCTGCGTAGAAGAAGGATCCGGGTACTGAAATGGCCAGCCTGCAGTCCAGATCTTTCACCCATAGAAAACATTTGGCGCATCATAAAGAGGAAGATGCGACAAAGAAGACCTAAGACAGTCGAGCAACTAGAAGCCTGTATTAGACAAGAATGGGACAACATTCCTATTCCTAAACTTGAGCAACTTGTCTCCTCAGTCCCCAGACGTTTGCAGACTGTTATAAAAAGAAGAGGGGATGCCACACAGTGGTAAACATGGCCTTGTCCCAACTTTTTTGAGATGTGTTGATGCCATGAAATTTAAAATCAACTTATTTTTCCCTTAAAATGATACATTCTCTCAGTTTAAACATTTGATATGTCATCTATGTTGTATTCTGAATAAAATATTGAAATTTGAAACTTCCACATCATTGCATTCTGTTTTTATTCACAATTTGTACAGTGTCCCAACTTTTTTGAATCGGGTTTGTAATACACGGCCACGATGACTGATGTTATTGATGTAAGTGATATACAGTATTTTGATATATGTAATTCACTGTAAAGAAAAATGGTACAGTTTGAATAAAAATGCACAGGGAAATGACAAAATTCCACTTGGGTCCTAAATTCCTCTCCTGAAATCAAAGAACATCCCTATGAATTAATGCAGCCTCTTCATATGCAGGATCCTCTATAAAAGCACGTATGACGTTTTAGTCACTGAGATGGTCTCCGTGTGATCAAAATGCGTGCCATGAATGACTTATTAATGAATGAATGAGGTACACCACTTGCGCTTTAAAAAGGGGGAGGAGATCAACAGAAACTCTGAGTTTACCAAAGAAAATCGGCTCCCGACCAGGTTAGGTTCACAGAGTAGGTTACTACGGTTACTGACTCTGAGTATAAGTTATCATTGTTGTTCCTTAATTCAATTATTAATCCAGTTTTTTCCTCCAGACATTTGTCATAAAGAGAAGATATATTGTTTGGAGAGGAAAGGGTTATTTTTTATCAAAGATTATGAGGGCACACAATTTAAGTAGTTTGTAAGGTATGAGAACCTGTGCTTTATTGTAAATAAATCACGGCTGAAGGGCATTCTTAGGCACGACTAAGTGTGATTTATTCACGATAAAGCTCTAGCCTCAAGTAACGTATTGCGTTAATATAACGCTTACCCCACAATACAAATATTAAAGCCAAAAAATATATATCAATGCAACTTGAAGTGAATGAAGTAAAATCACTCAAAGTATTCCTTCCGCTGGAAAAAATAGTCCCTGATCAACTCCAAACAGATGCAGCTGACTTGTTCCTTCGCTTCCCAATCAGCCAATGACTTCATAGGCAGTGTTTGTGCATGAAGGCAGCTCAGAGAAATGGATTTATAGGCAGCGTAAAATAATTATATTTGAATTCTAAATAGAGCACGAAATCATAAGCGGGAATCATAACAACAGTGTACAAGTTATCAGAACACAGGGAAGGAGACCAGAAGCCACTTATTTGAATGGACGTCAATGGAGAGGAAGCCTTACTACACTGAATAAACAGCTTTTATGAGCAAATAGTTTAACATTTAATGAATCGACAGCCTGTTTACTAATCTATAACATGTTTTACACTAAACAATATTTTTATTGGGAACTGTATGTGGGTGCTGGAAAAGCATGCTTGACCAGCTTTGCCAGACTGGAAGGATCAACCTAAACCAGCTTCTTCCATCCTAAACCAGCTAAGAAAAGCCAAACCTTGGTTCCCTTTCTGTCGGTCTCTCGACGTTGTGTCGAACCGACAGATGGGGTTTGTCCCTGAGAACCAATCGTTTCCGACTGCTTAGAAAAGGCCAATGAAAATTGGCAAATGAAATTTGCATGCCGGACTCCGCCCCGGACATCCGGGTATAAAAGGGAGACGGCGTGCATCATTCATTCACCTTTTGTTCTTCGGAGCCTTCGGTTATGAAGATCTTCTCTTGCTGCTTAGCAAAAGCTCTACATTGCCGGTTCTACGACGTGGTGCAGCGGACTGTCCCTTCCTGCAGCGACTTCCCCTGGGCATCTCGGCGGTTCCAGAGGTGTTCGAGGTGTTCGGTGTGCATTCTAAAAGAGGTGTTCGAGGTGTTCGGTGTGCATTCTAAAAGAGCTAATTTCTCCAGGGTGGCATGTCCCGCTGTTCTCTTGGGTGCGGTGTCCTCATCGAGGACGGGGACAAGCACGATGTCTGTGTCAGGTGTTTGGGGGTCCAACACGCTGAGACAGCCTTCGTGGACTCATCTTGCCCGCACTGCGGGCAGATGGTCATAGAGATGTTGCGGTCACGGGTGGCTGTTTTCTCCCGAGAATCAGCCACCACCTCGCATGCTTCCCGGGCTGTGATGAGGATGGCTAAGGCCATTCCGTTCGCCAAGGCGAGCGGCGAGGGTGATATGGGGATTTCTGCCCCGTCTCGCTCGCCTCATTGTTCCCCAGCTGGTGGTGCCACACCGTCAGCGTCCTCCTTCACGCAGTCGGACACGATGCGTGATGAGGATGAGATGTCCATCGCAGCATCGGAGAGCGAATTTCTGGCATCCGATCCCGACGACTCTCTGCAGCTCCCCCCTAGGGGGGGACGAGCTCAGGAGGAGGCGGATGTCGAGATGTCGGCCATGCTTTCCCGGGCCGCCGTGTGCATTGGGTTAGAGTGTACTCCGGTGCCTCTCCCCCAGCGCTCACGGTTGGATACGTGGTTCTTGGGCTCTGAGCGCGACTCCAAGCCGCGCCCAACCCCGGTTCCATTTTTCCCGGAAGTGCATGAGGAACTGGCGAAGACGTGGAACGCCCCCTTTTCGGCGCGTACACGTCAAACCGGTTCCGTCGCTCTCTCTTCCCTCGATGGTGGGGCGGCTAGGGGTTACGTCGACGTGCCCCAGGTGGAACGTGCAGTCGCGGTGCACCTGTGCCCGCAGGCGGCGTCCACCTGGAGAGGTCGACCGAAACTCCCGTCCAAGGCATGTAGGACTTCGGCATCGCTGGTGTCGAAGGCCTACACTGCCGCGGGCCAAGCTGCCTCCTCTCTCCACGCCATGGCCATCCTGCAGGTCCATCAGGCCAAGGCGTTGAAAGAGATCCACGAGGGTAAGACCGACCCGGGGTTAATGCAGGAACTCCGCACCGCCACCGACCTCGCTCTAAGGGCGACCAAGGTGACCGCGCGGGCCCTGGGTCGGGCGATGTCCACCATGGTGGTCCAGGAGAGGCATCTCTGGCTCAACCTTGCGCAGATGAGCGACGCCGAGAAAGTCCGCTTTCTCGACGCGCCCATTGCGCAGGGTGGGCTGTTTGGTGACACTGTCGAGGACTTCGCTCAGCAGTTCTCGACGGTGAAGAAGCAGACGGAGGCGATTAGCCATATTCTTCCCCGCCGAGACTCGGCCGCCCGTAGGCCTTCGAGTTCCCGTGCGGCCTCTGCTTCCCAGCAGCCCCGGCCCCCTTCGAAGCCAGCTCCGGTTCCAGCGCTCCCTACCCAGGCGGCATCCCGGAAGAGGGCGTCGAAGGGGAGACCACCACCCCGTCAACAACCTTCTAGGAAGAAGCGTTCCTGACGGGAAGACCCCAGGGAGGTTAACACCATCGGGCCCGTATCCAGCCATGACATCGCTGGACGGTCGATCCGGGACGGTTCCTGCCCCGTTCCTACATCCCCTAGCCTACATCAGCCCCACGGGGGCCTAGCGCCCACTTTTTCACGAAAAGAGTTTCCTATCTCCCTGGGTGTTCTTCACAGCCGCTCTCACCCTCTGTCAGACGGTGTTCGGCCACTCGACGTTGCGTCTTGGCGAGGCGCAACATCGAATGTATTTTGCAGTCCTCAGCACTCTCAAATCGACGGTGCTGGGGTCTGCATCGCCAGGCAGGCAAGCCAGCAGAGCCAGTCTTCTTCCCGGGGGCCCGCCCCCGGCGAGAGACCCGCACTGCCAGCCATCAAACCACCCCCCGGGGGGTCGATGAAGCAGATCGTTCCCTTAGTCCCCCTGTCACGGTCCCTGGGAGCTTGGCTCGAGCTTCCCACACCGTCACGGTGGCTAAGAAGGACGATCCGTCTCGGCTACGCGATCCAGTTCGCCAGAAACCCGCCCAAGTTTCGGGGCATCCTCGTCACCTCGGTCAGAGGCCGGGATGCTCCCGTACTACGGAGCGAGGTCGCCACCCTTCTGGCGAAGGGTGCGATCGAGTCCGTCCCCTTAGCCGAGATGTCCAAGGGGTTTTACAGCCCTTACTTCATCGTCCCCAAAAAAGGCGGGGGGGTGCGCCCCATCCTAGATCTGCGTACCCTGAACAGACACCTGCACAAGCTGCCGTTCAGGATGCTCACGCAGAAGCGCATCCTGGCATCCGTCAGATGTCAGGATTGGTTCATGGCAATCGACCTGAAGGACGCTTACTTTCATGTCTCGATTCTCCCTCGTCATCGCCCGTTCCTACGGTTCGCTTTCGAGGGTCGGGCATATCAGTACAGAGTCCTCCCCTTCGGTCTGTCTCTGTCTCCACGAGTCTTTACGAAGATCGTGGAGGCCGCCCTCTCTCCCCTCAGGGAGAGAGGTGTGCGGGTACTCAACTATCTCGACGACTGGCTTATCTTGGCTCACTCGCGAGATCTGTTGTGTGCACACAGGGACCTGGTGCTCCGGCACCTAGATCGATTGGGACTACAGGTCAACCGAGAGAAGAGCATGCTCTCCCCTGTGCAGAGCATCCTCTATCTTGGTATGGAACTCAACTCTGTCACCATGACAGCGCGACTGTCCGCAGTACGCGCCCAGTCGGTGTTGAACTGCCTGGATCATTTCACGCAGTCGGCGGTTCCCCTGAAACTATTTCAGAGGCTCCTGGGACACATGGCATCCTCGGCGGCGGTGATACCCCTCGGGTTGATGCACATGAGGCCGCTTCAACACTGGCTCCTGAGTCGAGTTCCTTGGGGAGCGTGGCACACCGGCAGCAGGCAGATGGTGATTACGCCTCGCTGCCGACGCACCCTAACCCCGTGGTCTTCCATGGCCTTCCTTCGGGCAGGGGTACCCCTAGGGCAGGTTACGAGGCATGTCGTGGTGACAACAGACGCCTCCCTGCAGGGTTGGGGTGCAGTGTGCAACGGGCACGCAGTGTCGGGGCTTTGGACGGGCCCCCGCCTGCGCTGGCATATCAATTGCCTAGAGTTGTGGGCTGTGCTACTTGCATTGAAGAGGCTGCAGCCTCTCGTGCAGGGCAAGCACGTGCTGGTCCGGTCGGACAGCACTACTGCAGTAGCGTATATCAATCGTCAGGGTGGCGTTCGCTCACTGCAGTTAACACGACTTGCCCGACGCCTCCTCCGGTGGAGTCAGCAGGTGATCCGCTCCCTGCGTGCCACGTATATCCCAGGCGACCTGAACCAGACAGCCGACGCGCTCTCTCGTCAGTCTACGCCTCGCGGAGAGTGGCGACTCCACCCCCGCGCAGTCCAGCTCATTTGGGTGCAGTTCGGGCAGGCCCAGGTGGACCTGTTTGCCTCCCTCGAAACCACCCATTGCCCGCTTTGGTACTCTCTGACCGAGGGACCCCTCGGCACGGATGCCCTAGCGCACAGCTGGCCGCGGGACAAGCGGAAGTACGCCTTCCCCCCAGTGAGCCTCATTGCACAGACCCTGTGCAAGGTCAGGGAAGAGGAGCATCAAGTGTTACTCGTTGCGCCACACTGGCCCAACCGGACTTGGTTCTCGGAGCTAATGCTCTTGACGACAGCTCCCCCCTGGCCGATTCCCCTGACGAAGGACCTGCTTTCCCAGGGGAAGGGCACGTTATGGCATCCCAGGCCAGACCTCTGGAACCTCCATGTCTGGCCCCTGGACGGGACGAGGAGATCCTGAGTGGTCTGCCCCCGGCGGTGGTAGCTACCATTTCTCAGGCTAGGGCACCTGCCACTAGGCGACTGTACGCCTACAAGTGGCGCCTCTTCTCGACCTGGTGTGCTTCTCGAGGAGAAGACCCACGGAGTTGTGCGATCGGGTCCGTGCTGTCCTTCCTACAAGAGAGACTCGAGACTAACCTCTCCCCCTCCACACTGAAAGTGTATGTAGCCGCCATTGCTGCTCATCACAACTCAGTTGCTGGAAAGTCTCTAGGGCAGCACGACCTGGTCATTAGATTCCTAAGGGGTGCGAGGAGGCGTAACCCGCCTCGTCCGCACTCCATACCCTCTTGGGACCTGGATGTAGCCCTGACAGGTCTCACCAGGCCCCCCTTCGAGCCCCTAGGGGATGCCTCTCTTCCTCATCTTACGATGAAGACGGTTCTCCTTTTGGCGCTCGCCTCCATCAAGAGGGTAGGGGATCTACAGGCTTTCTCCGTGTCCCCTGACTGCCTAGAATTCGGACCCAGGGATTCTCACGTTATCCTGAGACCTCGGCCCGGCTACGTGCCCAAGGTTCCCACCGCTCCCTTTCGGGACCAGGTGGTGAACTTACAGGCGCTCCCCACTGGGGAGGAAGACCCAACCCCGTCCGTGTTGTGTCCAGTACGCGCGCTGCGCCTCTACTTAGACCGCACACAGAGTTTCAGGAGCTCGGATCAGCTCTTTGTCTGTTTCGGAGGTCAGCAACAGGGGAGAGCTGTCTCCAAGCAGAGGTTGGCCCACTGGATTGTGGACGCTGTCAAGGCAGCTTACCAATCCCTAAATCGCCCGTGCCCCCTAGGAGTGAGGGCCCACTCCACCCGGGGTGTTGCCTCCTCTTGGGCCTTGGCACGGGGGGCCTCTCTCGCAGACATTTGCAGAGCTGCGGGTTGGGCTACACCCAACACCTTCGCGAGGTTTTACAACCTCCGCGTAGAGCCGGTGTCAGCCCGCGTCCTGCATGGCCACATGTAGGACCGGCAACTGGTAGGGTGTACGCCTGTTCGGTTTTTTTCCCCCTCTCTCGAGTGGGTCAGTATACCGATTTAGCCTCCATTCTTTCCCCACTGGGCGAAGAACAGGCACTCCATCCATCACTAAGCAAGCACCCCCTGGGGCGGGCTGGGCAGAGCAGCCCTGCCCCTTAGGCCGGGTATCACCTGAGTTATTCGCAGCATAGCTCTAACCGGACCTAGTGCTACCAGACGTTGCAACTCCCCAGTAGGGCGGTTCCGTCTGATGTATCCTCATGCTGGTTCCCACCTTGGTAACCCATGACCTCCCCGGGTGGACCTCCACCTCGCGGTTTTCTCTTCAGCCGCACTTTCTTCCCATGAGTTCTTCCCCATCGGTGAGACCATGTTGGTATCTCCACTATTCTCCTCCCTGCGGTAGGAAGTGGTCTCTGTAGCGCATCCCCCACTTGAGGAAGTAGCGCTTACCCAGTGCCTTACGGTTCCGGGCGGCTTCTCGCTGTTAGAGAAACAAGGCCGCCGCCTGTGAGGCCGAAGGTAGGGGCCTTCCCACCTTTCAAGAAAGCTCTGGGACCCCCTACCTACCCACTGGTAGGTTACAATTTCGCGGTAGCGTTCACGGCTGACACGCCCAGGCCAGTCACCGTCGCTTCGTTGAGATTGTGACAGGGCACAGTGTTATGGCGTTTTCCATTGGAACCCCATCTGTCGGTTCGACACAACGTCGAGAGACCGACAGAAAGGGAACGTCTCGGTTACGTTTGTAACCTCGGTTCCCTGATGGAGGGAACGAGACGTTGTGTCCTCTTGCCACAACACGTGCTGTCCTCTGCAGCAGTCGTGAGAGGTCTCAGGCTCCTCAGAACTAAGGTGAATGAATGATGCACGCCGTCTCCCTTTTATACCCGGATGTCCGGGGCGGAGTCCGGCATGCAAATTTCATTTGCCAATTTTCATTGGCCTTTTCTAAGCAGTCGGAAACGATTGGTTCTCAGGGACGAACCCCATCTGTCGGTTCGACACAACGTCTCGTTCCCTCCATCAGGGAACCGAGGTTACAAACGTAACCGAGACGTTTTCAAGCCTAGACTATTTAGCCATTTAAAAATTATTTATATGTACTTTTTCAATAGAGGTAGAACATTTCAACTCGGACATGCCATCTGGAACTACATAACCGTTGATGTGCTGAGCAAACATATTGTATTTTAATGACAAGTTGTTGAAGTTTCCAAGGCAAAATTTGGGATCTGCATGGTAATGAATAAGGTAAAATAAATAAATAAAATGATATGGTTCTATGACTTCCAGATTTCAACAAATAAATTACATTTACGGTCATGTGGTCTATTTTAAACGATAACGATATCAGTATAACCAACAAAATCACTTTTCTTGTGCAACATGTACAAATCTAGGCGAAACTGTGCAATATAAACTGTTACTGACTGCCGACAAACTGTGAACTTTCATTATATGATTGGTTGAGGGTGCCTCAAGTGATCCACGTTAGCTGTTACGCTTTCTCCTATGGTAAGTAGGTTCCCTTCCATCTCCTTATATAAAGGTGTTAGGTTTAAGTTCCCCACAAAAATAAATATAGCCTATTGCAAGGCCATGGAGAGAAGGGGGCCGACATTCTTTGTCTGTTAGGTTATAAATGGACCCAAGACATACTTGCTTGCAAATACTTTCTATACCTTATTTGGTTATAACAAATGTCTCGTTATACCCTATATAAAGACGGGACTTCCCAAAAGTAAATTAGCTCAAAGCTTGATGCTACCTCTCTGCATCATTGTCTATGTGCTATCAGATCTGCAGAAGAATTATCTCACAACATCCAACCTATTATGATTGGATTTTTTAGGGTGATCCAAAATACAGAAAACTTAGAAAATGGCTTGTACACACCTGGACGATAAACGCATACGTTTATCACCGACGTTTAACGCCTCGTGACTAAACAAAGGGCGCCAATGTGAGTGTGCACACCGACGCGCATAAACGGAGGGTGTAAAAGGACCATTTAAAAAAAACATATTAGGCTATTTTTTGGGGGGGGGGTTGACGCGTCGCGTTAAAACTGGCCGACCAATGAGATTGGCACTTTTATTCACGTGCCTGGAGCTTTATTTTGCCCTTTCCTTTTTGATTGGTTTGTTGTAAGTTGGGCCTGGAGGCGAAGGCTAAAAACGACTGGCCATTGGACAATCAGTATAGTCCTACCACTTTTTTGTTGCTTAGGTCATGTGGTGAAGAGTTGTTGTTGAGAGGGGGAGAGGAGCTTAAAGATCGGGTAACACACGCAGTTTCTGCCAATCTCATATTAATCTTGAGTGCATATACAGTAGTATTGCATACGTCGTATCTTCGAAGAGTATTTAGTTTGATCACATTTATAAAAGAGAGATACAGCTGTAGGATTATTTCCGGAAAAACACAAGATGCTAGTGATGGGACTAGTGGGAGAGTTGGATGGAACTACAGCACGAGCAAGCATCACATCATCACTTTAAGCTCTTTGTGTTTTATACATTATGCATGTACACACCGATTGTCAAAACACAGACGTATGACTTAGTTTGACTTACGGGGTGAAGTTCATGTCTGGCATCTTTTAGCACTGGGACCACGCCATCTATCAGTTTCAAACGATCTCCAAATCCAGCGTTATATCCACCATTTACATATCATCCATGATTAAAATGCTATGAACAAACAGACACACCTAAACTTCACTATCGCAAGAGTAACGAGCTGCAGTGCAGCCCATCTTGACGCAGCGTAGATAACCTTGATGGTTAGGGTCTCGCTCGTCGGTTGGCTCGTGGGCGGGCTCTTTCGCCTTGCCATGCTTTTGTCTAATAAAATGAATAGGGTCACAGGGATCCAGAATTAGAAAAAACTGTCCAAAACAAGTTGTATCAAGTATGGAAATACTATGTCATACTTTGTACATGCAACTCATTTTTTAACAAGTTGAGCATGTTGAGCATGTGAAGCCAGCATGTTTAACAGTGTAAAGAAGTCAGAATGCATGAAATAGCATGATGACTCCGCTTTAATGTTTTTGATTAAAGATTACAAGTGCAAATGAATAAAAAAAACAATGGTGTGCATGGATAAATAATTCATAATAATCACTGTAACACTGCGTAAAACACTTAGACTTTTCCCGTTTGATTTCATGCTGACTTTAAGCATGTAAATGGTTAATTATTTAAAGTCGGGAATTTTCCCGTCTTATTAGATGGTGTGAGTTACGTTCATTTTCATTACAGTAGCGTTCATATCAGACCAGCACACTAACGAGACACCTCAACATATGACAAATGTTCCTATTCTGAAATCTAAATACTGATAAATACAGGCTGTATATGTTCTTTTAGTCATGAAGCTTTATTTCTAAACATTAACACATGTGCCATTATAACAGTGTGCAATACACACTCACCGTCTATACATTGATTTCTATGCGTCGCTATTCTGCCCAAAATAAACATAAACATTGAAAAAGACATCATACGTAACAATTAATTTAAACACACATGTGAACTAAAAAAGTTTCGCGCGATAATAAGCTGAAAAACGGGTTATTTTAGATCGTCATTTTGACTGTAAGTCAATGGCGCTCTCTGCCAGTTGGGTATACCAAGATGGCGGCGCGATCGCTTCCGGTGGCTTCACCTCCTGCCATTGGTTTGGCGTTCTAGGCGCAATCGTGGACTCAGCAAAAGACCCGCCCAGAGCCATTGAGAGAGAGAGTCGCATCGACTCCGTTGACTCCAGCGGAACAGTTTTTTCACAGCAATGGAGGCTCTCAATAGTTCCCGGAAGTTACTAGTAACGCATGGAGCTGCAACTAAACAGACCAACTGAGGAAATTGTCTAACACATTTAAAGACGAAAGCCATTTAATGAATAAAAAAGGAAAGAAATAAAGCATTTAAAGAGAAAACATAACTTCCTGGAACTATCTGAAGGCTCAATGAATCACGTGACGCTCCAGCGTTTTGCACTTCCGTTGGCAGAACTCTCTCTCTCAATGGCTCTGGACCCGCCCTACATCACCAATGTGCATGACGTCGTTTATGCCTATCTACGGAAGTGTCTATCTTAAAAGAACAGAGTTGATTAAGAGAATTTAGAAGATCTAAATATTATTAATATGAAAATGTTTTAGCATTTTTAATTATATTTTTGCGAAGGGCAAACGCTGGTTCACACTCCAACACAGTAGGTGGCGACAATGCGCCTTTACGTTGGTGCTAACCGCCATAAAACCGAAAAAAGAAGAAGAAGCGGAAGTTAAAATCTACGAAGAATTATTTAATTTCTTAAAAGATACTAATTTGATTAACAGAATTTATGCTCTCTTCCTAATTTATTGAGGTTTTTTGTTATGTCACCTATCATGTAGTGCGCCACACTCCAGTCCAGTAGGTGACGGGAATGCGCCCTTTAAGTTTGGTTTGCCAACCCAACCGCCATTAAAAATCATCTGAAGAAGAAGCGGAAGTGTCCGTGATTATTTTAGTTGTTTAAATATAGTGTTTTTTCTTAAATTCAGATACTTATTTGTAGTATTTATTAAAAGTGTTACGGCACCATGGGGGTCAGGTAAGTTTAATACATTCTGACCGCAACTGGTCGAAGAAGTGTCGCAGCTAACGTTAGTCAGCTAGCATTGAGCGGCTAACGAACCTTTCATGCACTTTCTGTTGTAGTTGATTTTAAGTTGGTTAGTATTACAGTTTCATAGTAATACTACTATGTCATTGATTTCTATGCTATTTGAGCTGCAGGAGCTTACATGTCTGGTTCACAGAGGCTTTGTTTAAGCCAGGACTAACGTTAATGCCTTAGTTTTTTTTAATATAAAAATGCCGTAGAACATTAAACAGAAACATTACTAGCGCGCAACTTGAGACAAAACAATGGCACGTGTATATTTTAAGGTATGTCAGGGAAAGTTATTTCAATTAAAATAGCTCAAACATTAATTTCAGTATGGGACTAGCCTCAGCCTTGTCTCTGAAACCGGTCAATAGGAACTCAACCCGTTATTTGTTTATTTATTTTACAGTTACTTCAGCATCTGTCTGTTTGCACTGCTCATAAACAGAGGTAAGCAGCTACTAAAAACTATATTGAGGGGTGAGTTTGTGCCACATATAAAAAGTTTCAGTTTGTATATTACGTGATTAGTATTGTCATCATTTAAAATGTAGTAAATGGTTAACTTAAGCATATCTTTATCTTGGACCGGTTGTTATAAAACTGCTTTGATATTCGATTTTTTAAAATATTTTCAGTCAAATCTCAAAATTGTCCTATGGTGTGACTGTCTCAAGCATGGTTCAGTAAATTCAAACGTTTATAAATTAAAAAGAAAAGCATACAAATATTAATTAATACATCAGGCATAATTTTACAAGTGTCTATTTTAGTAAATGGCAATAATTTTTTTCATCCATATATTTATAAAAGCGTAGGAACTTGATAGATTTTGTCACTGAAAACCATGTTCTCTGGGGTGACGCTGGATCCTGATTTTAAATCGGGAAAATCCACGTTCATTTGCTAAAAAGATCCCATTCAGGATCATGTTACTGATGTGCTAGGAAACACATGACATGTGCACATGCACATGGTACATTTTTGTCTCAAAATTGTTCAAATATTGATAAATCAAAACCAACGATCATCAATGTCAGTTCCAAAAGTGGTGAACCAATCAGAATAATTTGGAGGCGGGGCAAGCATTGCTTCTGTTTACAGTAGCAAGTTGGCATGACAACTGTTTTATTTGATGGCAGCATGGCGGAGGAGGCGCATAGTGGCTTTGTCCGGATACCCGCGTCTCGAGACCCTCGCGTTTTAGGCTGTGCTTTTTTAAAAACCATATCTGAGCGCTGCGTCTAGCATTTTTAGACGCAGAGACGCGTTGTGTCTGAATGGCCCCTTATACATTATACAATTAATTCACTTCTTAATGAATATAGTTTGAATAACAATTAGCTGTGCTGTGGAGTATAGGGAAACACTAGAAAAGTTTCAGTAACATACTGATTGACAGAATGACTGACATAGAAAATATTTTCCTTCCTTTTTACCTTAGATTGTAATGCTGTGTCTATGAATTTATTAATTTATATCTATACATTTTAAAAACATTGTCCTCTGGTGTGACACACATAAAAGAACCACAAACTTGTTTTTATCTCATAATATCTAACAGTTTGGGTATTGCAGTAGGGGAGTTAGAGTCACCACTTACTTTAAAATAATATAATTTTCAGCAGTTTTGAAAGGACGACAGCAAATTTTGTCTCATATTTAATGAAAACAATCAAGTCATGGGGATAAAATAATGTAATCTCATACTAAATAGATAACACTTCATGAAAATAAGAGTCTAAAGTTGATTATAGATCTTTCTCATGCTGTTTGTATATGTTATAAAGAGTCTTAAAGAGTACATAATACGAGATCATGTAAATTACATTTCATGTAGTGTGTAATGTTGCCGTATGTGAATATAAGCCGTCTGCCAAGTTGTAAAGCCGAAGGTGAATGAATAACAAAGGTATGGGCTTGGAAAAAAGGGAGTCGACTCTGAATCACACAAACGAGTCGTCCCTAGTCCGATTCGCGAACTGCCGTGGTTTTACGTTACTACATACAGTCCCCGCCTACGTTTTGCTAGGACTGCCCGCGAAACTTCCTCTTCTTCCCCTAACACAGTAGCTTGTGAGCCTCATTCACGGTAGACCAATCACAGCAGACTAGATCATCTGACCAATCACATCAGAGTAGGATAGCGGAAAGGTAGGGATTAGACGGATGATTTGCTGAACGAATCATTTGAGAGTCAGTCAAGAAGGTAAGAATAACTGCCTATTATAACAAAATAAAAATGATTTTACACTTTGTATGTATGTAAACTTGTTGTTGGACACTCCATAAACCAAAATAGGACCTTAAAAATCAAAGAATATTTACTCTTTAATTCTTGCTATGTCACACCATAAGACATTTTAGTAAAAAATGCTAAAAAAAAAAAAAACGGTGAAAGAGTTTTCTAATTAAGTGAAACTTCAGACTTCACCCTACATAAATATGTGTATTTTTCTTGAGAAATTGTGTTTTACAAAAATCTTTTTTTTACTGCGTATTCTTCAACTACCCATTTGCACATTTGTTCTGTTTTCTTTTGTTTCAGTGTCCCTGCAAGTTGTGGGTTTTATTGGAGATGATGTTGTCTTGCCATGTAATTCCAGTGATATTGACCACAAACATTCTGACATTACTGTTTACTGGAGACATAACGGCAGCCTGAATGTGTACGACATCATTAATGGCAAGAGTTCAGTACAAGACCAGAGCCCTAGATACAATAACAGAGCTAAAATTCTCTCTGAGAATTATGAGAAAGGAAACTTCAACATCACACTCAGCAGTCTCTCACACACTGATGCTGGAGAATACCAATGCTTCGTCACACATTCCAATGAACTTCTGAAAGTACAGCTGCTCATTAAAGGTCTGTAAACATATTGATATTACATGACATTGTTTTATACCTGCGGCCGGACATGGTTCTGTGGTGCAGCTCCAGTAGGACAGTCGTAATAGTTGAGTTGACTGTACCTTGAAAAGAGGCCATTAACGAAGCATTTGAAAGAAAGAATCTCTGGTATGCCAACTTGTGACCACGTAATAAAATGGTGTTGTTGTATTGTTTTGCCATACATACATTTGGGGGGCACTGAGCTTGCATTAACGGAGCCAGTGTGGCTATAACAGCCTTAGCCAACGGGTTGGCGCGTATGGTTGCGTTGATTTTTGGTAATGTGTTGTAATGTTATGCCATACGGGACTGGGGGCACTGAGCGCGCATTAACGGAGCAAGTGGGGCTATAACAGCCTTAGCCAACGGGTTGGCGCGTATGGTTGCGTTGATTTTGTGATAGCTGCCCACTGCTTCTGTTGTATATGTGTTCACGACTTGCAGTGCGTGAGTTCACTATTCACTGGACGGGTTAAATGCAGAGGTCACCTTAGCTGACAAGTAGGTCACTCTCACAGGACAGGTCCAGTGGAGGATAATCAAGAACTGGCCAGTGGTGCAGAAAGAAGCCAATGGCTGTGGTTTAGGTGGATGGACATAGCATAGGCTGCCTGATGACCTTGTAACAATGTGACACACACCCAGGTCTGATCAACATGCGGTGGGCCTCCCTTGGCTGAGGGTGTCTTGTGATAAAGGCCGAAACACCCAATGAGGCAGAGGTGCACAACTGACGATGTGTCGCATTGTTGGGAACCATACAAAGGGCATTACCAGCAGCACCTCACCAAAAGGCATCTTTCACCCAGGATAATGGATGTGATGAAAGTGGGACACACAACTCATGATATGTCTCTGATAATGGCAAGGAAGCTATGTATTTCTATAATCATTTATCCCCCAAACACAGGATGTCTACCCGACGAACCCAGTGAAACCTCAGACCTCCTTTCCTCTATTCATATTCTTGACTGCTTGTCATGCATAAGGCGTGGGAAATGACCTATTGGACAATTCAACTGTGCTGAAATAGTGGGATTATAACACCTAGTCCTATTAAGTGAATCTATTTATAAGAGTCCGAATACAGTTATTTGTCTTGATACAGCAATACACTGCATTGTTTTCTGTAGATGCTAAGTGTGCCTTTAATAGAGCTGCCTGAATATTGAATGCGCAGTCTAGCCCAAATTAAGACAATTTAAACTGAAAGATGGTTAGATGCCTGATTCTCGGGGGACCCAGTCAGAAGCTTTACTAATACCTTGGCGAAATGTAAAAGTTAATGTACCTTAATTTGACCATTTCTATGAGTTCCTGTAAAGAGTGTCATTGAAACTTGAAAGTATACATTAAATATCAGTTGTATGCAAAATGACCCACATTTGTTTTTTGACCAGTGAAAACAGTGAGCTTTAATCTCTGTGTAAAAATAAAATGGGGATGGTGTCGTTTTAAAAAGTATGTTTTCACCCCCTGTGATTTGGCCCCCCAAATTGTCATTTTGATCATTTTGATGCCATCAAAGTATTTCACCAGAAAAAAGTTCTCAGAATAAAATCTTTAAACCGGGGTTTCAGTTTCAGACATTTGGTTGATTGGCCATGTAATAACTTACAGTTTAAATGCAGCTCTATAGGAACAACAGCAGGATACTCCTGTTTTTTCACACTGCAATAATGTTTTTTTAATCATATTTTTTCTTGCAGAATCAACAGAAGATAAAAGAGCGAACGAACAGGCGAAAGAAAGGCTTTTGTGGATGAGAATATTAATTCCAACTTTTTTTGTTTTGGTGATATGTTTTTCTGTTATCTGTATTGCGTTTAGATGGAAGAAAAAGAAAAATGAAAAAAACTGTTGTGTGTTGTCTGCTCCTGAAGACTTCAGGCTTCAGACCAACATATTAGAGCAGTAGCTGGTACAATCAAATCTACAGATTATTGCTTGGGCACACCATTTTTATTTTTTTAATAATGTCCTTTTAGGAGATGTGATGTGTAGTGATCTTTAAAGACATCATCTCTGTGCATTCCTGGGATTCTCTGGCTGTGCATAAAAAATATTTTATTTTAGTGTTTCCCACACGTGAAAAAAGTGCTTCATTTAACAAAAACGATTTTGTTACCGTCAGTATAATCCAGGCTAAAGTCAAGGAACATTTGATTTCAACAATTTATTTCACTATGATTTTAATCTTTGACATGACATTACTCAGTCAATATTAAACATATCAAGGTTATATGTTCTTTACATTATGTAGAATGATTTTTTGTTGAAAACAATAAATCACAAAAAATGACAAGCTGGGTTTTTACAGACGGGTCACGTGTTTGTCCCCATTTGGGGATCTGCGACGGTATTTTTTTTATCTGTTAGGTGTGTTTTATTAGGGTTGGAGTCAAAATCTGCCATACATTTTTCCTTTAAAAGCATGATTGGACACCCCTGATGTTAATGATATCAAACATACATGCACATACTGTTTTTTGCAATCTCCATAGCAGGGAATTAGGCTTGGGCTAGTAATGTTGAAAATACTTTTATGTCTACTTAGACTGGATACATTTCTGTTTTGGTGTTGCATTTCAACACTATCAATTTGTTACATACAACAGCACATTTAGTCAACTATTTAAGCTAATAACCATATTCAGCTATTGATCTACATTTTAGAGTTATGCTAATGAATACAGTCTTGTTAGATACTGTACATATATTCGTATGTCATACCATACGTATGTATATCATTTACGTGGTGTAAAAGTGCCGCAGGTGCATTGAGGCGGCAACAGAAAATATTTTTGTTGTCAATTCATTGTTTTTGTTTCTGACTTGAATGTGTGTCATCTAATAGTGACTGCCCAATTAAGATGTAAACCTTAAATGTAAATTATGAAATATGGCACCTTACTTCTATACTGCTCCTCTAGAACTACCTGGTAGAGTTAACAAACACTGGGCCCCAGTAGCCATGATAACATAAATTACCTATAACCTTGCTTACACATTAGGAACCCTGTAAACTATAGTTAACTACAGAGTTAAATACTGTTCCTACTTGCATGTTTGCTTTAAAACTACAATGTTTAATGCTTTTGGATAGAAGTGTGTACTGCTAAATCAATAAAAGTAAATGTAAAAGTGTCATTTAAACTTTCTATTACTTATTTTTATTGAACACTTAAAACATAACCTTTATTGTTTATAGTATTTTTATCATTAATAAATTCATGATAAAACAGCTAAGATTAACTTTACAGTCTCACTTTGCGTTTGCTCCGCCCATAGCACATTGGTATATAGCATAGTAGTCTTCTTTTATCTCAGGGATTATATCTTTAGTGGAGTAACAACACTTGTATACTTCATAAAATAACATTTACAATTATGTCTCTAATTGTATATGCAGTAATATTTGATGAATTTAAAATAGGTTAAACACACAATAATGTTAACATTTTGATTGGAATCATTGCAAATTACAGTATGGTTTCTTGTGCCTTGTTGTTTGTTGAACAGAAAATGCTTTAGTACAGCAGAAGTAAATTATGTCCCTTATTCACTGCTGTAAACTTTGTTGCTGTCATGTTTTTGTTCTTACTTTTACTGTCCGAGTTTTTTAACTGTTCTTGTTTTGTAACCACTACCTGCTTTGAATGTACAGTGTTATTTTAAATCATTTTATGTAATTGTTTTGCAAGGCTGTAATATTTTACCTGTCATTTAGTTCTATTTCAATTGCTCTTCTGAATAAAGGTTTGCAGTTTTACCTTGCATTCTTACAACAGTCATAAGAGCATGGTTACCTTTTTGGTATATTATAGGTTCGAACATCTCTTAATATAATGTTCTGTTTTTATTTTACACAGTGTTAGGACTTCAATGGTAGTAAATAAATATTTACTTAGTAGTAACTAATATTCATTTATTAATTTTAAATTCAAAACGACCAACAGATGGAGCTAATAAAAAGCCATACCAGTAAAAATCCTCAATTAAAAACATTCAAAGCAAAAAATTACTGAAGACTGACTTAAGTTTATTGAATAAGATATTAAGTATTAAAACAACAAAAACTACATAAATATTTGTCATTCATATATATATTTACTTTGATGCACATTGTGCATAATTGTGAATCACAATTGTTTCAAAACAAGGTGACAAATCTGCATATCACCTTCAGAAGAACTTCATGACAGGAACCGTATGTCATTAAATATGGACACATTGTAGTGTAAATTGTTGAAAACATCTGGGTGTGATTGTGTTATTTGAATTTGCCCCAACTGCTCATATATACATTATGTATATATATATATAATGTATATGTCATTATTATAAACACTATTTATTAAATTATTCAGCTACAAGTCAGCTTCTTGTTCATAAGTACAGATAAAAGGGATAAAAAAAACTTAAATATAAATGAATCAATGTGTTCTGTTGTGGTGTATATATATATATATATATATATATATATATGGTTAAAATCTTCCTAAAGGCAGTTCTTTTGGCAAGCATTCAGTATTGGTGTCCTTAAATAACACTATTCGCATACAAAATAAAAAAGTGGATTAGAATATTCCTAATATATGTGAACAATGTCACTATCAAAATGTGGTTATAACACTGTGTTTCCCAAATCAATGTCACACCTAAAAGATGTTTGTAATTTTTTCCTTACACAGTGAGACAAACAGTTTTTAAGACTTTCATTTCACTGTCAAATGTTTGACGCATCACAGTACCTGATGAACAATGGTTACTCTGGCTACACCGGTCTGTACACTGAATGTCTTTCATATTATGAATGCTTTCAAACCAGACAAACTGGTCACAATCCCGAACAGACTTCTAAAACATTTGACAGAAC
This sequence comes from Triplophysa rosa, assembly GCF_024868665.1. Lineage (NCBI taxonomy): Eukaryota > Metazoa > Chordata > Actinopteri > Cypriniformes > Nemacheilidae > Triplophysa > Triplophysa rosa. Next base: position 5,494,187 of record NC_079914.1, read on the forward strand.
AGTCATCAAACAATACAAATGACAGCAGCATTATTTGGCTTATAATAGTAATGCATTAAAGCCTTTATGTGTGTGTATTTTCAGCTTGAAATGTTTTAACGACAAAGAAAACAGCATTAGTCTGAAGACTACAGGTCTGATATCTCTGTGACTGTATTACTATCTGAGATATAAAAATTAAAAGTAAAAGCTTACTGTTAATATGTTGTTATTATTATTATTAATATATGTCATGTATATAAACACCTGTTTAAGTATCTGGGCTAAAAATCTAAGTAATTTTAAATCAGTCATTTGTAATTTGTATCACAAATTCATGATTATTGATTAAATCATAATGTATAAATCATAATTGCGTAATTAAATCATTAAACAATAATCATAATATACCTACGGAATACACACCACCCAGTCACAGTAACCTATTTAATACCCTTCTCAATTTAAATAAATGTCACATATCTGAATTCAATCAAACATAATACACTCAAGTCAACTTACCTGAGACAGAAGTGTTGCAAACAGTGTGGCAAATATCAGGGATGAAGGACCAGAATGTCTCTTTACCCTCAAATATATTATAAATACTCGCTGTCATGTTAGCTCTAGTGTCCCATGTACGAACCTGTCACCTATTCCCATCCCAATACAAAACTTCACCTGTGGGCAGAGTGCAGAGCAGATACACAAATGTTGTCCACCTGTGATTGGGTGGTTGGCAGAGTGCTTGGCAGTGATTGGTTAAATAGTGTAAAGACCTTGGGCTCTAGAGATGAAGAGAGTGAAAGTAAACAGAAAAACACATACTTTACGCCCTAAAGAAAAAGAATGCAAAAAAGAATGTTTTGCATGCTGCACAAGGTTCCCTTACAAATTTAAATATAGAAACAAACAGATGTAAAACATATTAAAAGGGTCATACATCTTAAACCGCTTGCACTGTCAGGGTCACATTTGATGAACTTCATCTTCATCAAAGAAGATGTCAATGCAATCGAACCCTTGACCTTTGTGTTGCTAGCACCATGTGTTACCAGTTAAGTTACAGGAACACATAAAAATCTTCCTGGATAGTATTTTCATTTTTCGCCTTTGTGAAAATAACCTCTTAGGAGAGATCAGCTCCTGCGGGGCCTGACAGATCATAACAAGTTCTGTAGAGACACACAGCTCAACTCAGTGTCATTTATAATGATGAAACCTCTATAGTCACTAACCTCATAGTTAGCATAAGCTATATTACCAAAAATGTCATCTATATGGCAAAAAAACAGGAATGTGTGACTATAGTAAAAGAAAATGAAGTGAGAATCAAAATAAGATAAATAAACAATCAAACAACAAACAAGTAGATTTATTGGCATTCGTTGGATCATTGTGAATTAGACTTTAAATGACTGGGGTTTTGTTTTATATGTGATGTCAATTAAATGTCCATGTACACTGTATTATACAAATGATCAGGGATTTAGATTCAATCATATTAGATTGTTCTAGGCGTCTTTGCCCGAATAAGTTAAAACTGGACACTGAGATGTTTATTCACATGTGTGAAAATATCAGTAGATGATTTACAGTACAAACATATTCATCTGCGTGACCTTCCTGAAATGGCGTCAACTAAACTGTCGGACATTAATGTTGATCTATGAATTGCCCTCAAAAATGCCTGAATCACAAACCACTAACACCCACACTGCTGAAAAGTACACACTGACTTTCAAATGTATCATTATTGAACATGAGAGAAAGTGAAAGACAACAAGAATAGGAAAGTGAACTTACAAAGTGAAAGAATTTTTTATTTATGTATTTGTTGTTTTTTTATTATGTTTTATTAACAAAGTTCGGGAGGAGCACGTGCAGATAACTAACCCGGCTTGCTTGCTATGATCAATCTCACCAAATCTGATAATTAACCCGGTAGGTTTCCTATAACCAATCTCACCAATCACCCTATTAGCTCAGAAAAAACCTTACAAATAGACAAGACGCCTTACCCTCATTCTCTCTACATTTTTGCAGCATCCCTCCTCCACCCCAACTCCTCACCATCAGCCCGTCTTTACCGCAGCATAACGGTGGAGAACGACCCGAGTCCGGGCACATACCGGGCCCTCTCCCCGGACAAGGGGCGGGCGCTCCGAGTTCTGGAGGAACTACCAAGCTCGCAGCCCTCTCCCCGGGACAGCACGCCAAATACACTTACTATCCGTCCCTTATCATCCATACTTATTATCTGCGAGGCGAACTCGTGAGATCTGCTTCAACAGTTTTATCAACACTTTTATCACTATTGTAAGGGTAATTTAGGACATATTTTCTTGTTTGATCTGGCTTTCAAAGGCATTAGTCATTTAGAGTCATTGTTTTTTTATAGCCTACAGAGATGGATGTTCAATCAGATACATGACAAATAATATGAACAAACATTCAACACAGAAAAGAGCGGCTAATGGACATCCAGCAGGTTGTTGTCACGATAAAATGAATCCAGACGGAGTTACCAGGAAGGGGTCTAGTATTTTGCAATAGGGCAATTCTAGGTCAAAAGTTTGCCTTACTGTAAAATAAAGTTCTTAGCAGTATTCACCATATACATATAGCATAGATGTCAATATATGGTAGTTTAATTAGCCAGGTGAGGTCTCGAAGTTTTTAAGGCATTTTTGTTTGTGATTTTCCATTTCAGAATGTCACATCCATAACAGTCCATTTTCCTCATTAAAAATTACATATAATAATGTTCTATAAAGAGCCATCTCTTCTCCATTTGTTGGGTATTATTGCTTCTAGTTTGTGCATTTTTTTCACAGAAATCCTACAAACTATGTAAAATCTCAAAAACTGTCCTTTTTCGTCAATTTCATTACAAGCTTTCCTGTAGCTCAGTGGTTAGAGCAGGGCGCTAGCAATGCCAAGGGCACGGGTTCTATCCCAGGGATTGCACATACTTAGAAAACAAATGTATAGTATAATGCAATGTAAGTCACTTTGGATAAAAGCGTCTGTGCAAAAACAGATACTCAATTTTTATTAATTTTCCATCATCATGTTTTTATTGTGTTATTATGTTTTTAATGTGTTAGCTAGCTGAATTTTTTTGTTATTATTCAATCAAAACAACCCAACTGAGTTTGATTGATATTACCTGGAATGCACAATTAAAACATGATATGTGACAATTTTAAAAACGCAGTTATCTATTTTCGCAAATGAACTCTTCATCAGTGTGGGGTGTAACTAGTTACTAAGTAATTAGTTACTGTAAATAATTACTTTTCCTTTGAAAAGTAAAGTAAAGGATTACTCTATTTTGTTCTGTAATTTAATTACATTTACTTCTGATGTAATTAAACTAAATAGTTTGTGTGTGCAATAGTGGAATTGACATCAAAATTCAAAGTCTAACTTTAAAATCCGTGTTTTAATGTATAATTCTCACATTTGTAATACTTTGGTCAGTTAATAATACTACTTTATGTAGTTTAATATTATTTATTTGAATGAATTAAAAGAGCCGTTTCACTTAACTAATCAAGGTTGATGTAGGATATAGAAAGTAATTAGTTATAAGTAACTAAATACTTTTGGAGAGAGTAATTTGTACAGTAATCTAATTACACTGTTAAATATGTAATTAGTAACTAGTAGTTAATTACTTTTTCAGAGTAACTTGCCCAACACTGCTCTTCATATATGCTCTTTGGCCCCTACACTTGCTGAATTTTAGCACGCTGTGATTACCCATGTTGCATTAGGCCTACAACCAAACCACAGACTGATATATACTGCCATGACCACAATTTGATATTGCTTTTATCTAAATCATGTGTACACACTGGTTGTTGTATTTGCATACATGGATAGGCACTTACAGAACATTTCCGTGACACTTTAGTCATAAAAGTGGGGACCAATGTTGATATTTGACAATATGCAGTTTTTCTACACAGTAAATGATCTCATGTGCATGCATGTGTTAGATCTGATGAAATACCATGAAAATGAATGAATAGCTAAAGAAATTTTAAATGCTAAATTGATAAAGGAAAGCCTTAAAGGTGGGGTGGTTGATTTGGAAAGGTGCTAACTTTAGCCTACTAGCACTGAAATTATAATCCCACCCTCTATGCGATTCTCCATCCAAAACCACGCCTCCTCCAAACACATGAATGTATCTCATAAATCCACATAACAAATTACAAACTAAATCCATTAAATTCTTCTAGAGGCATGTACATACCTGTCCAAAAGAAAGAGAGCAACCATGCCTTTGCCTGCCGGAGCTGTCTCCATCATGTAAAAACTAAACCGGTGTTAATTCGAGTTTTTCCTCTTTCATGATCCAGAAGTTTTTTCGTCACTGCTTTTTCAAAAACTGACTTTCCTTTTGTAAGATTTACTTGTTGTCGGTTCTGCAGTAAAGTTAGATTTTTGCTGATTGTCCGCCATTCTCCCTGCATTGACACAACGGACGTGAGCGCGCTGATGATGTATGATGTCATACGTATGATGGACACATGACCAGTCACAGCGTTCGGCCAGAATGTTTTGATTGGGCAAACATTTTTTGGTTCTACACCTTTCACAGACGAAAAATAATTATACAAATATTATTTGACCACTATACTTCTTGATTGCTATCAGGATGTAAAGAGATTTCCAACCAACAGGATCACCCACCCTGCCTTTATGAAAGCAAATAAAAATAACGCTAACCAATTCGAGATAGATGTTGACTACAATGTGTATACTGTGTTAGAGTGTATTTGACGTCCTCTGTTTGATGCGTGTTAACTTGTCTTTGTGAGATCTGCAGAGTTCATTTTAAATGCTTTTTATATCAGAAAGAGCTTTATTGCCAAGTATGTTTGCACATACAAGGAATTTGTTTTGGTGACAGGAGCATCCAGTAGGCTATACAGAAACAGCAACAACAGTACACAGAGACCATAACACAATAGAATACAGTGCACAGATGATTTAAATAAGAGCCTATGGGTATAAACAATTAAGAAATACAATACAATAAACATAAGATAAAGATATAGAGAGTAAAGCTATGTGTGTATGTAAATATGTACAAGTAAAAAATAAGAATAGACTATTGTAGTACAAGGTATGTGCTATATACAGCAGAATGAATGCCGACCAGACGGCAGCATTGTGAAGAGATGATGGCTTGGATGTGAGAGGTCCAGGGTGATTTTCTGAGCCCTTTTCCTCACTCTGGATGTATAGAGTTCTTGGAGGGTGGGCAGGGGAGCACCAATGATCTTCTCAGCAGTCCGAACCGTCCTCTGTAGTCTTCTGATGTCTGACTTTGTGGCTGAGCCAAACCAGACAGTGATGGATGTGCAGAGGACAGACTCTATGACAGCTGAGTAAAACTGTTTTAATAGAGTTTGTGGTAGGTTGAACTTCTTCAGCTGATGTAAGAAGTACAACCTTTGCTGGGCTTTTTTAGCAATGGAGCCAATGTGATTGTCCCACTTCAGGTTCTGAGAGATGGTGGTGCCCAGGAACCTGAATGACTCCACTGCTGCCACAGTGCTGGTCATGATGGTGAGAGGGGGGAGTGCAGGGGGGTTTCTCCTGAAGTCCACAATCGTCTCCACTGTTTTAAGCGTGTTCAGCTCCAAGTTGTTATGACTGCACCAGACAGCCAGCTGCTCAGCCTCCTGTCTGTACGCAGACTCATCACCATCCTGGATGAGGCCAATGAGTGTGGTGTCGTCTGCGAACTTCAGAAGTCTGACAGAAGGGTCCTGGGCAGTGCAGTCATTTGTGTACAGGGAGAAGATCAGTGGGGAGAGAACGCACCCCTGGGGGGCGCCAGTGCTGATTGTGTGGGTGCTGGATGTGAGTTTCCCCATTCTCACTAACTGTTGCCTGTCTGTCAGAAAGCTGGTTATCCACTGACAGATAGAGCCAGGAACAGATAGCTGGGTTAACTTTGTCTGGAGCAGTGATGGGATGATGGTGTTGAAAGCTGAGCTGAAGTCCACAAACAGGATCCTCACTTAGGTCCCTGGTTTATCCAGATGTTTCAGGACAAAATGCAGCCCCATGTTAACTGCATCCTCAACAGACCTGTTTGCTCTGTAGGCAAACTGCAGGGGGTCCAGTAAGGGTTCTGTGATGTCCTTCAGATAAGCCAATACCAGTCTCTCGAATAACTTCATGACCACAGATGTGAGAGTGACGGGTCTGTAGTCATTCAGTCCTGTGATTTCTTTGGGATGGGGATTATGGTGGAGCGCTTGAAACAGGAAGGAACTGTTTTTTATAGTGTTTTTGATCGAAGTAACAACATGAGGATTATCCAGCTTCAACTCTGTAAGTTTATTACATATATTGTTGATTGTAGCTATATATTTTACATTTCCAATACATTTGGCAGACACTTTTATACAAAGCGACTTATATTGCATTGTATTGTATCATTCATTTGTTTCTGACTATGTGCAATCCCCTGGGATCAAACCCATGACCTTGGCATTGCTAGTGCCATGCTCTAACCACTGAGCTACAGGAAAGCCACATTTTATTATTTACATGTTTGCGATTGGTTTTTATCCAAAGTGACTTGCACTGCATTTGTACAATTTTATCAATCCATGTGGTATATTCTTTGTTTGTTTTTTGTTATAGATGTATTAATGCGGTTTCAAGCTGCAGAGACCTTAGATCTACTAACACATTTGGGACAAAATGTGACTCTAAACTGTGATCTGGATGATGAGGACGTTTATTGGGTTTTACAGAAACAATCAGATTCTCCTACAGTGATACTGCACTCATTCTCAAACCCAACATTTGCTTTTCACTTCGATAAAACATTGAAAAACAAATATTCAGTACAATCTAAACATCGTCTGGTCATATATAACGTCACTGTAGATGAGTTAGGAGTTTATTACTGTATGAATAAAGATACACCACCAAAACTCAGTCATAGCACAAGACTGAAAATCATTGGTAAGTGTTACTTTAGTCATCCGCTTATACTTGAGTACATAATTAATTTAGACTCGACTCGACTGGGTAATCCACAGAGTAAGAGCTGACGAAACGTCATACACAGGACAAGAGCAAAGCAAACCAGCACAAGACAGCAAACGCAAACCAGCAGAAGACGGCAAACACAAACCAGCACAAGACAGCAAACACAAGGGCATTAAATAGGAAGACTGGCAAAGGATAATTAACAAGGGACAGGTGTCGGGAATGAAACACTGTAGGAAAGCTAAACGAGGAAACGAGAGGGGCGAAGCCGAAGATTAGACCGGAGAGAGCGCATGTTATGTCAGAACCAACAATAACATGCCTCTCTCTACACAAAACATGAGGCTCTGCCATGAACCTGCCACTAGACCAAGAAAGACATGACATGATGAGGCAGAGCCATGACAGTTTAAGTCTGTGACTGAAATCGAAGTGATCTTGTGCGCTTTGGGAAAAGAATACTAATTATAAATGATAATAATAAATTATATTGTTGTTTCCGACTTTAAGAACTCTTCCCTGAAAAGTACAAAGTATTTAAGGTTATTCCATGTTGCAAAAGTGTGATATTAAATGTGCATAACTTCTGAATTATACAGCAAAAGTATAAACCCTAGTAACCTTACTACAATGCTACTCTGTTTCCATTTGTGGTTAAGAAAGCCATGAGCTGATACATTAAAGTTAATTGTTCTGAGAAAAACACTGCACTTGGTTCAAGGTTAAACCGCCGCTCTAGTCAAAGGTGAGACTAGTCATGCGCTGCAGAGTGACCAAACCATTGGAAACGTTTTGTTGACTTTATATTCTTTTTATTCAAGTATTTGCTGAAAATGAAAATATGTCACACATAAACTGACACGACCGTGTGATGTTAAAATAAAAATGCAAAGATATACTATTGGATGTATTTCTTTGGCAACACTTTTGTTATAATTTCATTATTTACAGATAAGCTACATCATGCATCGGTTTCAAAAAAATTGTATGCAATTTATCTAGTGGTTGTTTAGAAAAACCAAGAAGTTAGGTTATTAATTCATAAACCAGTGAATGATCCTGTGTTGTACAACATAAATACAGATTTACTTTGGCAGCTTTTTAGCAACATACAGTAGGTGCTGTTGATCTGGCTGGTCTTAATATTTTAAACAGCTTGGAAAACCACTGTCACATACTGAAAGATGAAAATTAAATCAGTATTAACAAATAAATTACAGTAATCCAGTTCTTGGTTGTTTTCAATAATTAATATCATTCATGATATTAATAGTTTTACCTGTAATTGATTTGGTTCTTGAGGCTCTTTTAAATGTTGCTTCTGCTGCAGTTCAGTGTTATAAAGTTGTGAACTGTTTCCAGATCTGTTCCAACATCCATTTACAACAGTAACAACATTTAAGAGTCCTAATGACAGTGAATTTGGAGTCAATATTTGTGGTAATTCATATATATTTTTACTTTTTCTAATGCGTCATTACACATTTACGGCCTCACCTTTCTGTAGAGCCACATTGTGAGCAGCATTATCTTAAAATCAAACTTACTGTATCGCTGGAAGATCTCACCTGTAATGATCAGAACAGCATTCAGCAGACCTGATATGAGAGTGAAAGTCTTCCATTGTGTTGAGTTTTGTTCTGTTACATTTGTGTGATTCTTGCACTCACTTGTATTGAACTCAGTTAGTTGAGTTGGTTCTGAAAATAAACATGCGTTGCATTCTGTTACAGTATTGACTGTCAGTCTAAACACAATAACTCGGTGTAAACTGATTTTTGTAATACTGAGTTAAACATATTCCCTTTTGGATAGATCAACCAAAGAGAAGCTCAACTGATGTTAATAATCACAGTAACAGTAATGTTTTAGTCACCGATGGAGCAAAAGTACTTACCAATGATGTTCAGTCTTGTGCTGTGACTGAGTTTTGGAGGTGTATCTTTATTCATACAGTAATAAACTCCTAACTCATCTACAGTGACGTTATTTATGACCAGACGTTGTTTAGATTGTTCTGAATATTTGTTTTTTAATGTTTTATTGAAGTGAAAAGCAAATGTTGGGTTTGAGAATGAGTGCAGTATCACTGTGAGAATCTGATTGTTTCTGTAAAATCCAATAAACGTCCTCATCATCCAGATCACAGTTTATAGTCACATTGTGTCCCAAATCAGTCAGTTGATCTAAAGTCTCTGCAGCTTGACACCACATTAATACACCTTTAAGATAAAAAAGGAACGCACACATTCATAATGACACATGGATAAATAAAAATGCAGCATTTTAAGTGGCAGATATTATCAACTCCCTTTAAAAAACAGAAAACATTTTCTAATAAAAAGCATCATAACACACAATACACTTACAGAGCTGAAGCTGAATAATCCTCATGTTGTTGCTGTGATCTTAACATGTTAATATATTAAAAACTGCTTCACACACACTGCATAAAGTGAACTCCACTGCATAGCTCTATGAAAGGTCTCACTCATCCAACAGGAAGTCAAGTGTTTTTAATTTCAACACTAGAGCGAGACTTCCTTTCTTCAGCTAGACAAGTATCCTCGGACACATCCGGTTAAGTTATGTAATTTATATTTCATTAATAAAGTGAAGAATATGAAATGTTATTTTGCATTTGATTATTTAATAGTCACACACTTCAGAGAAGTAAAATAGTTCAGGGACGGATAATAGTGTCTGACTAGTGCAGTCAATCGATTAAATTTTTTTATCTGATTAATCACAGAAAATCACATCGCACGTAACATTAATGTTTTTAAATATACTTTAACATTCTAATAATTTCACATTTAATCTTCAAATTGTCACGCCCTGTTGCTGGCGCCTCGGTTCGCCGCTTGAGGGCGCCATGCTACTCTGTGTTCTGCCTGTGTTTTGTTAGGACTCAGTTCCCATCATGCTTTGTCTCGTTATCCTGTATTGATTTCACCTGTGTCTCATTGGTTGTCCCTTCATCTATGTTATATATAGCCCTTGAGTTCAGTTGTCTGTTCTCAATCGTTGTTGAATGTTCTCCCTTGTGTTTCCATTGATCTTGGATTTAAGATTGTTTCTTTGTGTAGATTATTAAACCTTTATACTGCACGTGGATCCTGTCCTTGGTTTCCTGCCCGCAATATTACACTGATAATAGTATTGCAACTGATGTCTCCATTAAATTGATTATTTTTTCTTTATTTTTTTAACATTAATTAAAGCCGTTCAACATTGAAGTACAGTATAATTGAGAGCTATCATGTCTAACAGGTAGGAAATATACAGAAATTGAATTAAGTTCTCAAACACTTTACAGTCTTAATGATAAATTCTAATTTAAATACAGAATTAAAGCTACAAAACGCATTGATTTTGCACCACGTCCCACAGCTAGAAGCTGTGTATCTATACTGAACTCGTCAAAGCATGTTTAAAATCACACTTTAATGGTTTAAAGGCCTTTACATGACTAAGAGTGTGATTATACGTATAATGTAATGTTAGACAAAGAATGGCAAATAACTTTTGTACAATGAAAGCCACAGGTTAGTATAAAACTTGTCTTTTGATTTCCAATGCGAGTCAAAAGGCCTCTAAATTAAAAGCCAAAACCATATTTAACTGCATTGTACCATAATAGTTACAGTTATTCCCGTAGTGTAGTCAATAATGCATTTGTTTTAGGCAACATTACAGTTTACATTGAGACAAAAACACAGCACTGCCATTGTACCAGTTAAAATAATATAAAACTATTAAATAGGATCAAAACCCACTTGACCAGCATCCATCCATCCCACAATTATTATCAGGCCTGCAAACTAGCTGACATCAATCAAAAATAAATAAATAAATGAAAAGCTTGTTTAACAACAGAGCGTCCAGCCTTAAAATCAACCTCATGTTAATTCATGTAATCTACTTCATATTCCTTAAAAGTTGATCAAATGAATGTTGACAAACAAACTAAATTAGCCATAATAATGCTATAATGCTGCACAACACGACACGTGTACATGACATTTCACTCTGAGTGAATTAAACATACAGTACCTGACGGTCATGGTCTCTCAAGATAATTAATATGTTTTTTTAAATAAATAAATAAAAACTAAATAAATAAAACACACAATTTTCTGCTCTAAAATACTGCTTTGTGATGTCCGTGTGACGTTAGCCGTAGTTACGTTGTACGCAGTTGCGTTGTACGTAAGGTTGGTTAGGTGATTACATTTTTTTATGTATAAAAGGTATTATGAATTGTGGAGTACAAAAAAATAGAAAAAAATCTTTGTCCCAAACATAATGTTTTGTATATTTAAATACAGTGTGGGTATTTTATATTATTACGTGACATTTGTGATTTCTAGAAAGTAAGCAATTTCACCAACAGAATACATTACATTATGTCCCATAAATAATGTCTCACCTAAAATATTATGTTAAATATGACAGGACACTTTTCCTTAGGAGGCCAATACAAACCAGCACAGAGTCGGCTACATAAGGAGTTTAAAATATCATCTTGTTGTGGAAAACATCATCTACAGAGGAGTTTTGGTTCCTTGCCACCGTTACTCACTGGGAGACTGCTGATTTAGTTTAATCCATAAATATAAACAACTTGCTTTTGACAACACACATGCATGTTTACATATTTTAACAAATATATTCTTTCCGCATGTTTTGGTATTATTGCAAATTGTTCTATACTGTAATTTTAGGCTCCCAGTCCTGATAACAATATTTAAAATAATAATATACCTAAATTAAATATACTTCGATTGAATAATTAATAGTTTCTCACAATCCACTGACATCAGTGTACTGTACATTGCATAGAGAAAAATTTGCAATAATACCATGTATCTTAATACCGTATATTCTCTTTAATTTTCCTGTAGTATTATTTTTATTAAAAAGTGTATTATTATTTTATTAGCATACCTTTTGAACGCATATAAGGTATGCTAGCCAACTTTGTTAGTTATACAACTAGCAGTTTGTCATCTCATTTTCTTTAGTTGTCACAAGTGCATTAGTCTAAAGGGAGAATGAACAGTGAGAAGGCTCATGTTATGTGTCAGGTTTGTGTTCAAGTAAATGTATTTGCTAACGTTTGCCACTGTTAGTACATGCAGGCATCTAGTATGTGCTCTCAGTTTATCTTTACTATACACGTTTTCTCTGTCTGGTAAGTGTAGATGTCAAGCCACTTAACTGGAGGAAATCCTGTCAGTTCGTCCATCCATTGAGTGAACGCATACAATTTGGCCATGTTCCTTGCATTAAAGTTAACTTTTTAAGAACAATCGCGGTCCTAGACAGTGAGTGATTTTTTTCTAGTCATTATCAAAAAGCAAGCAAACAAAACATGCTACCTAGTTAGTAATGCGGTCAGGGGATCTTTCTGCCCCCACCTAAGCTCCACCCACAAAAACGCGTCACAATGTTTACTTACAGAAAAGGTGTCTATAGTCACTAATATCTTAGCATAATTAATATTACCAAAAAATGTTATCTATATGGCAAAAGATAGAAATGTGTGACTATTATATTATGATTAACAGACTGGATTAACAGCAATGAAATGAAAAGGCTTTATGTATTTATTTCTTTGGTCTATGCCTGAGATTGACTATAGATTAAAGTCAAACTGTATAAAGTATAACGATCTTTGTTACATATAGTAAGTTAGTTACTGAATATGAATATCTAGCACTGAACATTCTCTGATGAATTATACATTTTCCATTAAAGGTTTAGAAGAAGACTTGTTGTGTGGATGTGATAAATATTTAAGTGGTCTGAGAAAAACACTGCATGCGGTTCAAGATTAAACCACAGGTCTAGTCAAAGGTAGGAGTCTATTAGTCATTGGTTGGAGAGTGACCATTGGAACACATTTTTGAACTTTAGTTGAATGTAACAACCCTACCTTTTATCTAACAAAATACATAAACTATATATTGACGGTATATTTTGTTTGGTTTGGCAACACTCATTTTTTAACACTTAAAGGCAAACCAGTTTAGTTTAACTCAAAATGTAATCTACCAACAATTTTTTATTAATAATTTACAAAAATGTATAAAAAACAGAATTGCAAAAATAACACACGTTATCTCTTTTTATTCCAAAACCACAGTGGATAAGCATAAATCACACATTTTTGTTGTCATGATTATTGACTAAAACAGATACTTTGAGTGTATGACTGACATTACTAAGTTATAATCATTTAACTTTCTTTCGGGTCAAGCTATACACAGTTTGGTAAAGCAAGAAAATACTCGCTTTATTACAGTTTGACCAATCAAATCTATATGGTTATTGTCAAACGTATATGCTCATAGAAATTCACAATTGGCAGCTTCCTTTGTAGAAATATGAGTAGATGTTAAAATAAACGGCTTACATCACGAGACTATAATGTGCTATCAAAATAATTTAAAAGAATAAAAACATCACAGCCAATATCACCAAATCGGTAAGGTAACATAATTCATCATACATATTTCTGTACACTGTGAGATATATATGTCAGGTAAATCATACAGATTATGTTGGCAGCTTTGAAGCAGCACAGTTGCTATTAGATTTCCTGGAACAAGACTTTATGCAGCTTTGAACATTTCACTTCTGCACACTGAAAGAGCAAATGAATACATCTATAAGCATGATGAAGGCAGTTGTTTTATTCTAAATTTATCTAAATGATGCTGAGATACTGTATTACAACTCTGAAACATTTTGTAAAAATATTGTGATTTGAGATCATTTACCTTTAACTGGTTTGGGATTAGAAAAGCTTCTGTAGGTCACCTGCTGTAGATCAGTGTTTGTAGGACAAATTTCTTCAAATGTTTTATTTCCTTTAATAAAAACTTTTAATAGTCCTTCAGAACAACACAATACAATCAGATTCAAAATGTTTAAAGACCTTAAGCACAATGTTTATATTGAGCCTGAATTTAAGAAAAATAGCTCACCTATGACTGTAATGATCAGAACAGCATTCAGCAGACCAAGTAAGAGAGTTAAAGTCTTCCAATCTGTTGAGTTTTGTTCTGTTACATTTGTATGATTCTTGCACTCAGTTGTATTGAACTCGCTCAGTTGAGTTGGTTCTGTAAAGAAATGAGTCTGTTACAGAAATGAGTGTTACTGTCTGTGGATGATAATATCTGACGGCATTGTTGTTGAGTTTAATATCTACACTGAAAATTGACTGACTGAAAGGTGACTATAGTTAGCTGACTGAGTAAACTTGTTCCCTCAATTTATTTGTGTCCTGAAACTTGTATATTAAAGTTCACTTAACTTGATGCTCATGTAGATTGAACTTAACTTGTTAAGTTGACTGAACTTTGTGCTTATTTAATTATAACGTACTTAATGAAAATTATAACACAAAATATATGAATGTGTCTTTAAATGTGCCATCGGTTTTTATTTTTTGACTAAACATAAATAACATTCAAGTGCAAAGACTTATGGGTATTCCTCATTGCATTTTGAACTTGTAATTTAAAGTTCCTTACATTCTGAAATGAACATTTTTAATTCATGGGCCCAAACCCCATAGTCATGATTACTTGATTTTTACCACATTAGGGCTTACAAACAACATAAGTTCATTCATCTGAGGGTGAAGCAACAAATAAACATTAGTTATATTAATAAAAAAACTGCAGTATTGTAAGGGGAAAAGTACAAATCTGAACCTTTATGGTACATTAGTTATCATAGGGTTGGTACCTATTGTGTACCTTAAATGTAGTTAAAGGTTTATTTTCTCCAGCATTTAACAGTACATTTAAAGATAAACAATAGGTGCATACAATTATGTACCCAAAAATAAATAATTTGTTTTGTACCTGATGGACAAAAAGGAGCCCTTAAGGGGACCACCCCAGTTGTCATGGCTCTGCTTCATTTAGTCATGTCTTTCTTGGTCCTGTAGCAGAGCCATGACAAAGTCTTTGGTTATGTGTGGAGAGAAACATATTATTGTCCTTTTGACAATAATATTCGTTCTCTCCAGTGTCTCTTCATTGGCCCCGCTCCTCTCGTTTCCTTGTGATCTTTCCCTGAGTGTTTGATTACCCACACCTGCCCCATGTCGTTATCCCTCGTTTGTGTTTCCTATATACAGTATACCCTCTTGTTTCTTTGTCTTGTGTAGGTGGATTATATGTGTGATGTGCATATGTTCTATGGATGTACTATGTTGGTGTGTTTCGTTCTTCAGCCTTGCCTTGCCTTGCCTTGCCTTGCCCTGCCCTGTCCGTGAGTCCTGTTAAGTTAGTTGTTGTTAGTGTTCTTTGGTTTTTGTCTTGCCCCCTCTTTTTTCCCCATCGAGGGTGTTTTGTTTTGTTAAAAATAATAAAACCCTCTTTGTTAACCCCTTCACCACCACCTGCCTGCATTTGGGTTCTCTCCTGCCACAGTTTGTGACACCAGTAGTGGGAAAAGTTCTGTACATTAATTGTTCATTTGTTTTGATCTCTGAGGGAGCAAATGTACTCACCAATGATGTTCAGTCTTGTGCTGTGACTGAGTTTTGGAGGTGTATCTGTATTCATACAGTAATAAACTCCTAACTCATCTACAGTGACGTTATATATGACCAGACGATGTTTAGATTGTTCTGAATATTTGTTTTTCAATGTTTTATCGAAGTGAAAAGCAAATGTTGGGTTTGAGAACGACTGCAGTATGACTGTAGGAGAATCTGATTGTTTCTGTAAAACCCAATAAACGTCCTCATCATCCAGATCACAGTTTATAGTCACATTGTGTCCCAAATCAGTCAGTTGATCTAAAGTCTCTGCAGCTTGACACCAGATTAATACATCTATAAAAGACAATAAAAAGCATTTTAGGATGACTCAAAGGCACTATTAACAATAGTTAATACATTAATACAAGAAGACATTTATAATAAATTTACAGAGTTGAAAGTGAATAATCCTCATATTGTTGCTTCGGTCAGATACCTTCAATATATTGAAACTTGCTTCACATGACAGTGTTTAAAATGAACTTTACTGAAGAGCTCTGACACACAGACAGGAAAAAACGTCTTAAGCAGAGGAAGTGTGTCAAGTTTGCTCTGACCACATGTACACTCTTTTTCAAATCAGATGCTCTATTGGTCGAATCATTTTACTAATCATCTCAAGTAAGACCATGGTTATTATTTTGATTATTATGTTTAAGAGCATTAATGTATAGCTACTATTTTTCATATTGTTTGGGGGAAAGACAATTCATAAATAATATGTGTTTGAATACTAAGGTGATGTGCTGTTTAGTCGTAATCAAATTGGTGCTACAGTGCAGTTGTAGATCACCACAATGGCAAAATGTAACACGACAACACTTAACAGTTCCCAGGCAAGTGCTGAATGAAGCATGTGCAGTGGTGAAAAAAACGCAACTGTTTTTGATACACTAGTGTTTATTGCACAGGACACCGAGAGATAGCTGCCTTTAAAGAAAATACTTAATATGCATATATTCATGTTACTATCATTTATGGCTGCATTAACCATTGCAGGAGTAAACATCAAAGGCCTACATCTGCTAAGTCTGCACAGAAATGTGGTAGAGAATTAAGGAAAATACGTATTTCTTTTTAACGTATCGTGAAATTATTAATTCTCTACAAAAACACGCTGGAAGTAACATCTATTTCTTTGTATAGTGTTTTAAGATTGAATGAATGCAAATGAAAAAGCCAAAACCACAAGACACTGACAATCAATAGAAGACAAAAACTTAAAAGGGAGAACTTCAGATTGAGATCATTATTTCACAATGTACATTACATTGTTCATATATTGGCCTACATCTCTTATTGCAGGTTAAGGATAAGTGCTTGCTGCTTATTATTATGAAATTCATATAGACATAGGCATGTTTGTCTTGTCAAGAATAGCACATGCAACAGTAATGTCACAGGTCATTTACATTTACATTTATTAGTTTGGCAGACGCTTTTATCCAAAGCGACTTACAAGTAGGAGATGATATAACATTTTGTCAACCCGCTAAACAGTACCGATAGTTTACAATGCCATGCTATTAGGAGGATTAAAGCTGAAGTAAGCAAGGGAGAGAATAAACGACATTAAAGACAAACATTTTTATTAGACATGAAAAATTAATTTAGACAGTTATTGGTTAGTCCGCTAAATCCTGTCAGGTGCAATCCTCAATTTGTTTAGACACTGAAATCTTCTCTTCAGTTCCCCAAAGGTAATTTCCATGCATGACCTTGTCCTGGCTAGACAATAGGGGTTCAGGTGAAGGACTGGTGTCATTTAACACTGCCTGCAGTCATTCTGTAGCCCCTGTGTCCAAGCAGGATCCAATAATAGTCACCTGTGTAACAGAAAATTGCAGTTCAGTTATAAGTGTATGTAATAAGTACATGTAACCATTGGTGTGACCACTGACATTACCAGGTGCTGAGCCCACACAGGTATGTTTTCGACATAATATTGACTGGCTAAGTTACCTCTTATAAATCACTATCTCTTATGCTCATGTTTATGGCATTATTACATTTCCCAAGGCACATTTGAGAGTTAGGTCATTCCTATACAGTTCACTAACTTTTAAGCACCTAGTACCCCCTGGTGGAAGTGCCACCACATGTGCAAATGTGTGAGCTGTCATTTAACACTATAAATACCACAGCTTGTGTACTCATAGGAGATAAAAATGTCAGCAACGGCAGGTATTGTGTTCTTTATCGCAGAAAAAAATGCAATTAAACAATGCAATGTTAAACACTACTAGTTAATTGTAACAAAGTTCAATAGGAGGGAAGGAAGGAGGCGGGAACCGGCGAACATTTCACAAACTTTAATACAAAATAAACAAACAATAATTCCGCAAATAAAAGGCCGGCAGCCACCTCACGGTCGACTGCCGGCCACACGAACATAAACAAACTTAACTTCCGGGCCCGGCCCTCTCTCCCGATGGTCCGGTCGCTCGTCCTCTTATGCTCCCGAGCTCCCCCGTGAGGCATGCGGGGACCGGCGGTCGCACAGCTGACACTCGTTGCCACTTACGCCGCCGGCCCCGCCTTACTCGCCCCACGGCTCTCGCCCCGCCTTCCTCGCTACATTAATGCACTTCAAAAAATAATTAAGAAAAGTTTAACATTAGAAATAATGTTATCAGCTGACATTCTCAGCCAATGAGCATTTAAGCTGTGTGGTCAGCAAGTTGTTGTCGTGATCTAAGTCTTGTCTTGGCTTTGTGTCTCGTGTGGGTGTGTGTTGTTTTGTGGAACACGGTTCGAAAAATGGAGTGCCGTTTTTGACAGCTCTACACGTGTCCGATGTCTGTGTCACTCGCCCCGCCCCAGTGTCTCCCCGACAGGCTTTTCCCTCATTGGGTTTCCATCATCTCATCACCATCACTCCTGTAGCTCGTTCCCCATCATTAGTCTCCCCTGGTTCCTCATTATGTTTCACCTTTAATTCATTCCCGTCATTAGATCCCCTCTATTTAATCCCTTTTGTCTTCTTGTCTTGTGTCAGACCGTTTTTTACTGTTCACGTCACTGGCCGTTCCTTGTCTGGTTATCCTAGTTGTTCTTAGTTAGTTTGTTATAGCCATAGTCATAGTCTTGATTTATTTTTGTTTTTTTGTTTTCTCTTAGTGCGGACCTTGTTGCCCTTAGTTGCTCTCTTGGACACTCCCCTTGTTTTAGCCTCCAGTACCTAGACCGTTGCTCTCAAGTTTTCTGTTCACTTCCCCCTTAGTTCTCGTTGGTGTCTTGGACCTCCCAGCTCTTCTCACCCCTCCATCTCTTCTCCTGCGGTCGCCGCTCTCGTCTCAGGTCCGCCGGCGGGTCGAGGCTTCTCCCCGCTGTGCGTGTTCCCTTCGTGGGTCAGGAACTCCCGGACTGTGTCTACTGCTGATTCTCCCGTGAGTGCCGTCGGGTCGAGCCCTCTTCCCAGGGCCTCTCGTGGTTCTTGAGGGCCATACTGGTCCGGATCTCCCAAGGTGGTTCTGCTCTTCGGTAAGTCCCGGTGGGTTGAGGCCCCCTCCCCCCGGGCTTATGAGGTCCCTGTGTTTGAGGCCACTGTCGACTGGTGGAATTACTGGACTGTGTTTATAAATAAAGAATATCACTATTTGCACCCGCATCTGAGTCTCCGCATCCTCTGTTCCTCCTGCAGTCATGACAGTTGTTGCCTATTGTGCTTTTGAACAGCACAGTTGGGGGAGAGCAATCGCACCCAACTGCAGAATCCGGCAAAGCCGTCTCACTCTTAGGTGAATATTTTGCCAAGTGTCAGTATGACATTAGAGCAAGGCAGGACACTCTCAGACATATTCCAAAATGGCATGCATCTTGTCGTGATCAGTTCTGTGCAGATTTTGCTCATCTCAGACAAGCCCCATGTCTCTATCTGCTTCAGCGAGCATATGATGCTGGGATCTATGCTGACGTACAGTCTGTCACCTGTCGTGGATGGACTTTTCCCCCTGTGACATCACAGAGAGCTAAAATCTGAAACCCTATTTTTGAAACACTTACAAATTTGTTACAAATTTATGGGGATTATAAAAAGGACTGGGTTTAAACACATTATAGTGACACATATTTATAATCAAAGAGCATGAAAATTATACATATTAAGCCCACTTTAAACGCCGCCTGGCTTGTCATAATGTGTGTTTGACATCATGTGGTACTACGCAGACCAAGGGGAACTGATGGGACCGTGACAGTATCCCCCCTCCTGGAGGGTTCGTCCTCGTGCCTACTATGGTACAACCAGGGAGGGGGGGACTATGCTACTGGCACCAGGAGGGTGCCGGCAGTTCAGGTGGCCAGGGTGGTGCGGGGGAATCGAGACAGCCACTTCACTCTGGTACCAGCATCTTCCCAAAATTGTCTTGGAAAAATGACGGGACATCCATTCCGCCAGACACATGCCACCGCCAACGCCGTCACTGTGGTGGACTCCGGGTCTGGGCAGTCATCCAAGCGAGGCAGCGAGCGGGCTCCTGGCTGTGCTCAGGTCCATGAGTGAATATTGGAGTGGGCTTGTGGAAAGTCTATGAAGCGGCTTGTAGGAAGGCTCTGAAGTGGGCTCGGGGATAAGCTCATGAGGAAATTCGTGGAGAGGTTCATAAGCAGGATTGTTCTGGAGAGACTCGTAAACAAGCTCGTGGGAAGGCTCTAGAGCGGGCTCAAGGAGAGTGAAAAGTGGGTCAAAATCCTGAAGAAGTTGCATGTAAAAGGTGAGTTCTACTTGGCGCAGATGAAACAAGAGTTCTCTGGAGACGCCATATAGCAATCCGCTTTTGGGTCCAGTCTTCTGTCAGGTGAGCCACGGACACAGAAATAAGCCTGATCAACTGTAAGTCGCTTTGGATAAAAGCGTCTGCCAAATGAATTAATGTAAATGTAATGAATATGTAAAGGACCAGTGTGTTGATTTTAGTGGAATCTAGCTGTGAGGTTTCGAATTGCAACCAATGGCTCACTCCACTGCTCACCCCTCCCATTCAAAGCATTACGGTAACCGACACAGGACACAGGAAGAGAAGAACAACATAGTGACAGAACACCCTCTGTAGAGCCGCTTGTCTGTTCAGGGCTACGGTAGAAACATGGCGGTGCAACATGGGAATTCCATGTAAGGGGTGTATGTAGATAGAAATAGCTCGTTCTAAGGTTATAAAAACGCTTCATTATGTAAGGTCTTTATACACCTCTGAATGTCACATTCTGTTACGTTTTACACTTATTGTTTATGTTTTCTTCCTCCACTCTCCTGTGTGCTGTCACTATCAGCAACACAGGGCACTTTGTTTTGGCGGTTACCCCTCCCTGCTGCACAATCAGCCTTACTCGTGGCACTGCGTGTCTCATCTGCCCACACCTGCAACCTATTTCCCCCTCCTATTTAATCCTGTTCCCTGCCTTCGTTCTGTGTGGGTTCGTTTTATGTTTGTGTATTCTTTCCGCCTGTGGTCCTGTCTGTTCAGCATTCTTAACTCTGTCCAGGATTCGCAGGTGGGGATTTAGCCTTTTCAGGCAGGAATATAGCCAGCTCGGTTTCGGACAGTGTGGCTAGAGGGAGAGCGCTGTCTTCCCTCAACGGCTCAGCCCACTGCCGACACAGCGGACGTAGGTGCAGGCAGCTCACGTGCAGTTTTCCTTTCGGACTTCCACAGGCTTTTTTGCTCAGTCATGTTATTGGTTTCTTTTTACTTTACTTTGGTTGATTTGTTTGTTTAACATTCTTAAACTCTGTCCAAGATTTGCAGGTGGGGATTTAGCCTTTTCAGGCAGGAGTATAGCCAGCTCGGTTTGGACAGTGTGGCTAGAGGGAGAGCGCTGTCTTCCCTCAACGGCTGAGCCCACTGCCGACACAGCGGATGTAGGCGCAGGCAGCGCACGTCCTGTTTTCCTTTTGGACTTCCACTGACTTTTTTGCTCAGCCGTGTTATTGGTTTCTTTTTACTTTACTTTTGTTGATTTGTTTGTTAATACACCTTTTTGATTCTCTACCCCTGCATTTGAGTCCTTCTGTTTCGTGACACTGAAGACATCGTTGTGCATATTATATTGCATTTCGGTCAATAGACCCTCCAAAAAATTACACACTCCTTTAAATTTCAGCGAAATGACAGCGCTACAACTGAGCATTGCTGTGTGCCTCTGTGATCAAGCCTCGAGTAAGTGAAAATGTTTACTTAGCTTTTTATCATATTTGTGAATGTAGCTTGAAACGGATAGCCTGAAGAGCCTTTCCTTTTTAGTTGTCAATGTATGACTTAGTGTTTGGATAATTTGACCATTATCCTAAGTCCTAGAAACAAAATCATTTTTACCTATGAACCCTTGGATGACACCGATTCGAAAGTACCCCAGGATGTCATATTACATCACAAAAATTCCAGCCATTTTGAATTTTTTGAGAAACATACTTTTTCAAACTTGTCCTAGACCATTTGTCTGATTTGCACCAAATTTGGTATATAGCATCTAGAGACAGTGCTGAGAAAAAGTTTTGAGAATATTTTTGATTGGCTAATCTGTTCTCGTATAGCACATCAACAAATAAGGCTGTCTCTTAGCCAAACTTTCATGTATCAATATGAAACTTGGTATATGTCATGTCATCAAGGTCTAGACCTGAGGTGTCACATCAAGTTTTGGCACAGCGCCGCCTACTGGTCATAAGATATAAAAATGCTGTTTTTGATTGAATAACTTCTGAAATCTTTCATCTAAAATCATAAGAGTGGTCTCGTTTGATTCTTTGAGTTATGCCAAGTCGAATCATACCAAATGTTCCTCGTTCGGCCATTGGGGGCGCCACTTATTTCAAATTTTGTCCGAAAATGCAGTATTTTACTAACCCAATGATGTATTGTTACTACACTTGCTGTTGTTCATCATTACCATTTTCTGAGAGTAGGCATACCTGCAAAGTTTTAAGCTCCCTAGTCATCAAGAGATTAGGCTTGTTTGAGATGTACCTTGCCTCGTCTGAAAAGAAGACAAGAGTAGGCGGCTGCTGTAGGGGGAGGAGTGAAAACAGACACTAGGCAAGATGGACTCTTCCCAAATTGCGCTTTCGAGTCGACAGGAAACGTCAGCAATGGAATAGATCGCGTTAGTGGTTTTTATCGCAGATGAAATCGATGCAATTGAATTGCCCCTGCTTTTACATGAAGGTGGTTATGAGGACAATATATTTCACATAGGTGTGTTTTTTCCACATATAAATCACAAAACCTACTTCAGTTAATGGACTTTTTAATGGAACACTTAAGAATAAAGATATCAGCTGACTTTCTCACCCAATGCGAATTTGAGCTGTGTCGTCAGCAAGTCATTTTCGTGCTTTTCATCAACGCAGTCAGGGGGAAGCAACTGCGCTCGCCTGCGGATTTCGGCCAGGCCGCCTCGCCGTTGCGAGAGTTTTTAGGCACACGTCAGCATGACATCAGAGCAAGGCGTACGTAATTCAGACACATTTCTAACCGGCGTGCATCTTGCGCTTATCACTGGTTATCGATTCTGTGCAGAATTTGGCCATCTTAAACAAGCCTCAAACCAGAAGCTCAAAACTATCGTATTTGGAAGAAAATTATCCTACATGAGTCAAATGCAAAAAATTTTTTTTTTTTTTTTTTTTAATTATTTTTTTTATTTTCTGTTTTATTTTTTTATTTTTTTTTCTTTAACAGGTCTTATCCATCCTGCAAAACTGGGGTCCTTTTCCCACTCACTTTTGTATGTTTTCTGTCGGTGCTTACTTTTAGCCTGCTCTACAGACTCTGTTTCTTCTTTGCTATTCCCCTGTCTACAACTTCCTCTAGGACTGAGCGCCGAATGCATGCAGTGGGAACGTTAACTGGTGCATGGGAACGCTCGTGAGTGCTCGTGAGAGAGAGTCATTTTCCACAATGATTTGCCGAGAAGACGTAGCGCATGCGTAACTGCACGTTCATGTTCTTCAATCATGACGGCAGACATAGGATCCACAGCTAGATCAATGAGTATAGAAGCCATATGATTACAACGACCATCAAAATTATGAAATTATTGAACATTATGGGAATTTTTTCATTATTGATCGTACAGAGGTCAAAATTATGGTACAAATACGATAATTATGGTACGTCTGGCAACACTGTATGAGGGTTAAATGCAGCCCGCCTTGTCATAAGGTTTGACTTCATCATGCCATAGCGTGCCAACCAACAGGCGTATGACATCAAGGTACCGCGAGAGCGCTTCTAAAACATGTGCAGCGGTAAGCTCTCAAATCGCTCTCGTGGTGTTTTGATGTCATACCCGATCAGACTGAGCACCGCCATATGGAGGTGCACACAACATTATTGACGGAAGCACAAATAATGCTTGGTTTACAAAGCCATTTTAAAAAGGAGAGAAGTTTCTGACTTCGGTCTCTCGATTATTTGTACGATATTCATCGATTCATAATACTGTGGCACCATGATCATTGGGTATGTTTAATGAATTCTGAGTAAAATGTTATAGATCGTCAAAGACGTCATAGTTGTTAGCATTGAATGGCTAATGCCTTTTCCCTTTTACACATTTTAACTATATAAAGAACTTTAGCTAGGTGTCAGGCTAGGCTAAAGTTACGGGGTAAATATGCTTTTGCAATAGCCTTAGGTCACAGCTTTATACATTTTCTCTTTAGCATTTGTTTTAATATAGTTTTGACTGGGTTAAGTTTAGTGTTAAGAAAGCGCACAGTACCAAAGAGGAAGACCAACCATGTGAAAATCCATAGCCCTGTTTTAGCATTTGAGGGGAACATAAGTTTGGTGATAGTTTTGTATGAAGCTATAAGTCTATGATCGTGATGTTGCTTTGCTAGTACTAGTAGCTACAGAAACATGTTTTCTTTTCTTTTAATCTGTAGTTGTTGGTTCATCTGTGTATTTGTACTGCTGAAAAACATCTGCACTGCTGATACAGGTGAGCAACAGAGTTTGAAAGTTTTTTTCAGGCCACATGCAAAAACACCAGATCAAAACAAGTTTTTCTCTTATTTCAGTGTATTCACAGGACAAAGTTGAGGGGCTTATTGGATGTAATGTTTCCTTGCCATGTGCATCAAGTAAAAATGAGCAGAACCTTCAAGCTATTAATGTGCTTTGGAGATATAATGACAGCACAAATGTCTTGGCCATCATTAATGGTGAAGCTTCTGTAGAGCATCAGAAGCTCAAGTACAAGTACAGAACTCAAACTTTCCCTGATCAGTACACGGACGGAAACTTCACCTTAAAACTCAACAATCTGACACACACTGATGCAGGAACGTACCAATGCCTCATCTCACATTCTTTAGAACATGTGACCGTGTTGCTGCTTGTTAATGGTATGTAAAAACCAATTTATGTTACATATTTTAACAATGTTTTCCTAAAATCTGAATGCAGGAATTGATTGTCTAAAAGTTAATGGAACTATTTATTTTTCACAGAATCACCAGAAGAAAAGCCATCAGATGTAGGAGGAGGAAAGAGGACCATATTAATTCTTATGATTTGTGTTTCCCTGTTTATTGTTATTATATGTATAGTAATTGCCACAGTGATGATAAGGGGTTGTAAATCCTCTAGTTTAGAAGTATCTGCTACTGGAGCGCGCCTGTCCTGCCCAGTTTGGTTCAAACCGATATCAAACACACCTGAAGCAACCAATCAGAATAATCTGGATTACGCAGGGATCCCCTCTAACATATAAGAACAGTGGCACTGATGCCACAAAGTAAAAGTTCTGTAAATGTGGTCTCAGGTACCTGATTTACAGGCTCAGCCTACCTGCTTACTGGGCCTCCACCTTCCTGTCTTTAGTGACAGTTCTTCCTATATACCTCCTCTACCCCAACTACTATATTCCACTTTATATCATTTCAGAAAACCATTTTTGTTTATCATTATTTCTTTTAAGACTGAATGGTTTTGTAAGAGTATTATGTCGAAATGGGTCGCAGCTCATGTCATGTTCATCTTAATAACCTAGGGGGCTACTGAGCTGATTAAGATGCTCTGAATTCCAGATGACAGCCAAGTTGTGACATTGAAAAGAGCGAGTCCACAAGGTAGATTGCAAAAATGTCATTTCCTGTGCTACATTTCAGAACTGTCCGTTTGTTAATCAATGGACTCAGAAGTTCATCACTATGATTTTGCTCAGGGTCCATAGATGTGATCCACTGGTCCAGCTGGAATTTTTTCCCATTTTTCATGTTTTTTTTATTTCTGGCTAGACTTCATAACAAATGGCTGCTTAAGTCATATTAATAAAATTAAAAGGCCATGACATATAGTATAATATTTCTTCTCCTTCTGTCCTCATTCTGCTTTTGAAATATTCTATATTCACGCTAGCAGAGTCTTTGTGCCTGCAGCTCAAACTAACAACAAGAATCAACTGGCCTTCTCTTATTACCTGTGCTTGACTCCATTACCTGAATCACATTTTAAGTAGAAAGCATTTACACCCACACTATAATCAACACATTCTCATTCCCGACTCGTCACATATTTACGCTCGGTCAGCGCCCTTCGGCGTCACTTTTGAACGTGCAGGGTACTCCTTTGGCTTTGTTTTTCGAAGTGCAGGGCATGCGAATTTCACCGTCATTATGAAAATGTATATTAGATATAATTTGCAATGATGATGTTTCGGGGTTTAATTTAAGTTTAATGGCCAGGATAATTGTGTTTACATGACACGCCAGACTGTGGATGATAATTATGTCTATTTAATAAACTCTGTGCACTACTCTGTGTTGTTCCTTTTCATCTCTGTATCTGCCTTGCATTAAGGACAGGTGTTTGTATTTGATTATTCTACTTTTACCACCATTTGTTGAAACAGCCCATTCTTTTTTGGAGTGTAGCACCATGCTCCGCTTACCATTGTAAAAATCTAAATCTTGATTAAGACCCGTAGAACCATCAAGGTTCAGAATTTCAGGATGGGAGTGGTAAGGTAGTTTGCACAATTAAGTGTATTTTGGGTTGTCGCCACTGGGTGGCAGTATGTTCACAGAGGGTCTTTAAAAAAACAACAAAACGTTGCAAAACGTTTTTTAAACGTAAACGGTGGTACGGTTGAACACCCTGTTGTGATGACGCAAGAGTTGAACTATGGCAGCTGAGAATGTTAAGCATATTTTATAATATGAGTAGCAAAGCCATGTTAAATTGCCAAAGCAGTGATGTCATGTGCCTGCGATGTCATGTGCCTGCACGCGCAAGGAAGTTATTGTGAGCATGCGCAGAATAAAAAAACTGTGAGTTCCCAGACTAAAGACACAGTGGCGGTCTGTTTTTCTCCCGTGAATATTAGCCATTAGCAAGTGTTAGCTAACCACTTGGGTGACTGTGTTAACCTGCTGCAGAAATGTCTAATGCTACAGAGAAGGCCATTCTTTGTGTTCTTTTTGAAGAATTTTCAGAGCCTGATGAAATCGGTATAAATACGTGTTGAATACTGCAAAATACATCTCTTCTAATATCTTCAATTGTTGCGCATACCGAGCTGCAGCGGACACATTTAAACGACTTTACTTGGACCCATTTTGCGAGCTGTCTCTTTAATACCATGTGGGTTATATACATGTTGCTGCTGATTGGGCTGACATTCTTGACACACCCACCAAACAAGAGAAAATGTATCTCAAACCCTGTTGCACACCGTTGAAGACCGTTTCCAGGAAACGTGTCGTTCAACCCGGAAACCATAGCAAAATGTTGCGCACCTGTCACGGATGGCAGTGAGGAGAATCCAATTGCAGGCAGGCAGGTTTGCAGGGGTTAAGACAGGATTTATTATAACAAAAAACACAAAACAAGAATCCCACGAGGGGGTGTAAACGAGAGCGAGAATACAATATAAGAAAACAGGGACGTAACTAACTAAACACTAAACTAAACATAACTTGACAAACTAAACTAAACACTTACTAGACTAGACAGGACAATCCAAACTGGAACACGAACATGGAAAACAGGTGAGCACAGGATATATCAAAACGTAGAACATAGCAAAACGCAGCACAATCAATCAACGAGCACAGGACAATGAAACAAGAGGATCTTTTAAAAGGAACACAAACGAGGGATAATGACACAGGGCAGGTGGGAAACATTAGACATGGCAGGGAGGCAATACATGAAATGAGAGGGGCGGGGCCAATGACAAGACACGAGAAAGCACGAGATGTAAAAACATAAACAACTCATGGCTTTCTCACAAAAAACCCAAGGGCGCTGTCCCGA
Organism: Triplophysa rosa; assembly: GCF_024868665.1. NCBI lineage: Eukaryota > Metazoa > Chordata > Actinopteri > Cypriniformes > Nemacheilidae > Triplophysa > Triplophysa rosa. Next base: position 5,522,033 of record NC_079914.1, read on the forward strand.
TCCTGCCACATGACTAGAAGTTCAGAAACAAGAAGGCAGAACCGTGACAGCACCGGTTTGAGCTTGAACATGCCGCAGGCGTTTCATTCACGTATAGAAAGGGTTGTTGCTAGAAGGGATACAGCTACAGCCAAAAGTGGTGCAAAATCTCACCATATAATTACAATAAATTACATTAGCTAACGCTACACCAACCGCAACCCTAAACCTAACCTTACAATATTAAAAAAATATTAATCAACTGTTTTCAGAGTGACAAAAATTATGTGGTATTGAAGTGCGCATGCCCGGTGGAGGTAGCTGTATCCCTTCTAGTCAAAACCTATAGAAAGGGGTCGTGGGGGAGGGAGCAGTTTACGACAACCTACAATGTAAATGATGTCTTTCATTATATGTAATAAATAATCAACGTGCGTAAGATCGAATACAGGACTGGATATTAGATTATGTGTTCGTCAATTTGTATTCACGCCGATACATACAGGTCATACATTGTGGACAATGGGACATTGTGGTCCCATTGACTCTGGAGGGTAACGTTAAAGGTCATAGGAATATGGGACCTTCAGAATGAAACGGCTAGTCACAGGACGAGTATTCTCCTTAATAATGATATATGTTTTATCATTCGTACATATCAAGGGCATCGAGTTTCAGTATGCACTCTACGGACGTCTTCTATATCCAGCTACTGAAATATGCCTATAGCAGTACTGTATTTATAAACATAGTTTTTTTATTTATTACTTAACCGATGGATGGATTTGACAAATTATTTCGAAAAAGTAATGAAGCCATTAAATTGTGATCTGACGAGCAAACAGTAATTTGTGATCTGACGAGCAAACAGTAATCATAAATTTAAAATTAAAGAACAACAGATCGGACTGATTTCTCCCACTCGGAGCAATTTCAGGTTACACAAATACGACTGCATGACTGTTGAAGTGTTTTTATTTTGGAGTTTACACATTAAAGTGATAGATCACCCAATACAAAATTCTGTCATCAACCTCATGTCATTTCATACCTTTATAAATTACTTTTTTCTAATGAACACAGAGAAAGATATTTGGAAGAATGTTAGCAATTTTCAATTCTGTGACATCATTAACTGCCATAGTAGGACAAATTAAATGGTCAAAGGTGCTCGACCAGAAGTGTTTGTTTTCCTAGATTCTTCAAAATATCTCACTTTGTGTTCAACAGAACAAAAAAAATATACAGTATTTCTTTTCCTATTATGGTAGTGGAATATGTCACAGAACTGAAAATGGCTAACATTTTTACAAATATCTTTCTCTGTGTTTAACAGAACAAAGAAATGTATACAGGTTTGTAACAACCTGAGGGTGATTAAATGATGATAGAATTTTCATTTTTGAGTGAACTAGCCCTTTAAGGATGTTATAAACCATTTGTCAAAACAAGGTTCACACATACAATATCCGTATATTAAATAGCCGTCACATGGTTGATAAAGTGCAGGAACGGATTAATAGATAATAGGGATTATTCCGTATTTAAACACAACTAAATATTTAGTGTAAGTCTAAAAATTTCATTTTAATAATTTATAATTGATGTTACATATTATTATTTTGTTGATGTTATAAACTGAGAGATCTGAAGGGACTGAAAGAGGAGCTCTGTACTACGTGTTATGATTTTTATCATATCACCGTTGCTGGATTTGTTTTATGCTCACAGCTAACCTTCTGCTTCTGTACGGCGATACATTGAAAGACCAAGAAAGGTTGTTGTTTACAGTGTGCAAGTACTTTATAAAGAGTTAAAGTTGATAAAAAATCAATTTTGTTGAATTTAAATGAATTTTATATGCATTAAAGTTTCTTTTTTGCACCACAGTCATACGGGATAAAGTAATCCAGTACCTCAGAGATTATGTGTTTTTGTAGGCTAACCCGGAAGTAAGCGCTGCGCTGGTTCCCTCGAACGAAAGCCTATGCATTTTTCCCACAGACTTTTGGAAGATTGCAAAAAATAATCTCTGTGATTAACAAAGGTATTTTGCTTTTTTTTCCTGGGTTCGATCCCAGGGAATTGCACATACTTAGAAACAAATGTATAGGATAATGCAATGTACACTCACCTAAAGGATTATTAGGATCACCTGTTCAATTTCTCATTAATGCAATTATCTAATCAACCAATCACATGGCAGTTGCTTCAATGCATTTAGGGGTGTGGTCCTGGTCAAGACAATCTCCTGAACTCCAAACTGAATGTCAGAATGGGAAAGAAAGGTGATTTAAGCAATTTTGAGCGTGGCATGGTTGTTGGTGCCAGACGGGCCGGTCTGAGTATTTCACAATCTGCTCAGTTACTGGGATTTTCACGCACAACCATTTCTAGGGTTTACAAAGAATGGTGTGAAAAGGGAAAAACATCCAGTATGCGGCAGTCCTGTGGGCGAAAATGCCTTGTTGATGCTAGAGGTCAGAGGAGAATGGGCCGACTGATTCAAGCTGATAGAAGAGCAACTTTGACTGAAATAACCACTCGTTACAACCGAGGTATGCAGCAAAGCATTTGTGAAGCCACAACACGCACAACCTTGAGGCAGATGGGCTACAACAGCAGAAGACCCCACCGGGTACCACTCATCTCCACTACAAATAGGAAAAAGAGGCTACAATTTGCACGAGCTCACCAAAATTGGACAGTTGAAGACTGGAAAAATGTTGCCTGGTCTGATGAGTCTCGATTTCTGTTGAGACATTCAAATGGTAGAGTCAGAATTTGGCGTAAACAGAATGAGAACATGGATCCATCATGCCTTGTTACCACTGTGCAGGCTGGTGGTGGTGGTGTAATGGTGTGGGGGATGTTTTCTTGGCACACTTTAGGCCCCTTAGTGCCAATTGGGCATCGTTTAAATGCCACGGCCTACCTGAGCATTGTTTCTGACCATGTCCATCCCTTTATGACCACCATGTACCCATCCTCTAATGGCTACTTCCAGCAGGATAATGCACCATGTCACAAAGCTCGAATCATTTCAAATTGGTTTCTTGAACATGACAATGAGTTCACTGTACTAGAATGGCCCCCACAGTCACCAGATCTCAACCCGATAGAACATCTTTGGGATGTGGTGGAACGGGAGCTTCGTGCCCTGGATGTGCATCCCACAAATCTCCATCAACTGCAAGATGCTATCCTATCAATATGGGCCAACATTTCTAAAGAATGCTTTCAGCACCTTGTTGAATCAATGCCACGTAGAATTAAGGCAGTTCTGAAGGCGAAAGGGGGTCAAACACCGTATTAGTATGGTGTTCCTAATAATCCTTTAGGTGAGTGTATGTCACGTCTGCCAAATGCATAAATGTAAATATTTAGTCAAGTAGAGAGTAAAAGTTGTCAATAAATTTAATACTCAGTACAACTACAAAGTAGCCAAAAAAGATACTTAAGTACAGTAACTAAATACATGTATACTTTACACCACCGCCACCAAGCCTCCAACAACTCTTTCAAACGTTTTTTAAAATGTGACCATGTTGTATTATTTGTGAGCTTTATATGCGCGATGACGTTTAAATCTCTGAGCCTCCCTATATGAGGCTGAGTAAACGCTGACAGATTTTTTTGGGGGTGTGCCATTTTTTTGTGTGTCACTGGAAGTGTCACTGGAAAGCTTTTTAGCAAAGTCATATTTTATAGCCCATTTTATAGATGTTTTTTGTGACTTCAGTCGAAAGATAAAAAACGTACTATATTCTAATTCATTTTATTATTGATGATCTAATCGATTTTATTTTTTTCTAATTTAGATTGTAGTTTAAATAAAACGTTTATTTTCACTTACATTTTTTTATTATTGGGTTTCTTTTTACTACTTGTTTCTTAGAAAGATGAAACAGTAATTCAGTGTGCTCCTTTCACAATGTTGTTTGACTAGTTTTAGTGGTTGAAGCAGATTTCGCCCATACTTTGGATGAAAGCTGTACAGCAACAATGACATCAAACCCTAGAGAGATCCATCAGGGAGTAAACAGACAGCTGAACAGTTTAATTGGTCTCTATACACGGGGTTCTAAACGGCAACATTATTTATCTGGTGTCCGACCAATCCTGACAGATGTCCTGATTTTATCAGCATGCAAATGCTGGGATTTACAATTGATCTACTTTATTATTGTTATAAGTTTTTTTTCATGAAGCATGCTCATCTTGTGGAAAATGTCAGTGCCTTGACTACTAAGCCTGTGGATATTCTATTGTTCTCAACAGGAATCTGAGGAAACTCCCTCATGCACTTAACTTACATTTAGTGACCACTAGATGGCAGTTGGAGTTGGTATCATATTAGGAACCTTACAACCTCTACTTTTCCTTTTTTTGACTTGGAGTTGCTGTTCTTTTGGCAGACATAACTCTGGTTTCTAAACAACTGATGGCCACTTTATTAGGTGCTAGGGTTGTCACGGTACCATAAACATGTCTTACGATACTATCCCAGCTGAAGTATCTCGATACCAAGTAGTATCACGATGCTGCCATGTTCATAATTCAAATCTATACAAAAAACACAGATTTAGATGAAACATTTAGTATTTACTATAGTAAACTGTATTATACTTTGCACTAGAATATTTTGTTGCGTTAACTGTAGTAATTGGATAAATTGTAGCAAATACTGTAGTATACTTAAATATTTACTATGGTAAGACTCAAAAACATTAGTGTCCATGGGCCTCATTCATGAAACACGAGCAGAACGATTTTTTGTGTAAATCGTTCGTAAAGTCGTTTTGACGTAAATTTTCGGATTCATGAAAATGTACATTTTTTTTAATTGTTAGTTGGTACGAAAGAAATGTACGCCTGCTCCATAGCACGTGTAAATAGTGCGTAAAGCCGTACGTAATGTTCTGTATTATTTTAGACAAACTGATGATATTGCATTTTGATGCACTATGTATCATAATGATATTTCACGAGTTCTTGTGCCCTGTCTTTCATCATTTTTTAATTTTTTACTTTTTTACTTTGGGTAAAACGAAGAGCATTTAGGAGATAAACACTGCAAAAAGGCAGATGTAAGTGGTACTACCATTTCAAAAATAGAGAGGCATCTCGGGTATTTTGAAGCTTTAGCATCGCGATGCTACCATAGCACCGGTACACCATGCAACCCTATCATGTACATTTTCATATATCTAATTAGTCAATCAAAGAGCTGCAATTCAATGTTTTTAGGCATGCAGACATGGTCAATAGTATCAAAATAGGTTTAAAATGTGACTTTGAGCATGGCAGTTGTTGTTCCCAGAGTATTTAGGAAACCGTTGATCTGAGGATTTTCACACAGAATCCTCTTTTTGGTTCACAGAGAATGGGTAGAAAAAAAATTTAATATGCAGTAAGAAACTGTTATCTGGGTGAAAATGCCTTCTTGATGTCAAAGGAAGCTCAAGCTGAAAAAAGGCAAGAGTATATGATATGTATTCAGATGACCATCCATTAAAGCACAACACATCGAACCTTGTAGCAGATGTGCAAGAGCAGCAGAAGACTACACCAGTGTGTTTATCTTCTAATGGCATATCATCTTGATGCTCAGATCATCTCTTGAGCATGGTTTCTTCAGCATGTGCTTCAACATGCTCAGATGGTCTCTACAGTGAACTGATCTCAGTCTAATAGAGCGCTTTTGGGATGTGGTGGAACAGGAGATTTGCATCATGCATGTGCAGCTGACAAATTTGCATATTTTGTGGTAATAAGATAAAAATCTCAGAGGAAAGTGGACAGAACCTTCTTGAAGGCAGTTCTGAAAGCAAAGGGGGTCCATCCAGGAACTAGCATGGTGTAGCTAGTAAAGTGACTGGTGAGTGTATTTATGTGCAAATAACACAACAGAAAGATCGAGGTATTCCTGCAACAGTCTCTAAAAATATATTTCTCAAACAAGAAGAATTTGAGAAATTTGAGTACACAGGAGATGCAAACAGTGAACTTCATGTAAATCTGCAATAATTCAACTTTCCCCATAGTTTAGACTTACCTTAAATGACTGTGAGCCTATATTTTAAGATATTTTTATTCTGCTGGATCTATGCATACTTTGTGTATTTAATATTTGACAATATATGTATCGGCCTATATCTATATTTAGTGTATACTGTATTTATCAATGTACCCCGTGTAACAATGTTTTATTAACAGAGCAGTAGGTTTACATTACACTTACATGTGTAGGGTTCTGTCTTCTGAACTACACTCACCTAAAGGATTATTAGGAACACCTGTTCAATTTCTCATTAATGCAATTATCTAATCAACCAATCACATGGCAGTTGCTTCAATGCATTTAGGGGTGTGGTCCTGGTCAAGACAATCTCCTGAACTCCAAACTGAATGTCAGAATGGGAAAGAAAGGTGATTTAAGCAATTTTGAGCGTGGCATGGTTGTTGGTGCCAGACGGGCCGGTCTGAGTATTTCACAATCTGCTCAGTTACTGGGATTTTCACGCACAACCATTTCTAGGGTTTACAAAGAATGGTGTGAAAAGGGAAAAACATCCAGTATGCGGCAGTCCTGTGGGCGAAAATGCCTTGTTGATGCTAGAGGTCAGAGGAGAATGGGCCGACTGATTCAAGCTGATAGAAGAGCAACTTTGACTGAAATAACCACTCGTTACAACCGAGGTATGCAGCAAAGCATTTGTGAAGCCACAACACGCACAACCTTGAGGCAGATGGGCTACAACAGCAGAAGACCCCACCGGGTACCACTCATCTCCACTACAAATAGGAAAAAGAGGCTACAATTTGCACGAGCTCACCAAAATTGGACAGTTGAAGACTGGAAAAATGTTGCCTGGTCTGATGAGTCTCGATTTCTGTTGAGACATTCAAATGGTAGAGTCAGAATTTGGCGTAAACAGAATGAGAACATGGATCCATCATGCCTTGTTACCACTGTGCAGGCTGGTGGTGGTGGTGTAATGGTGTGGGGGATGTTTTCTTGGCACACTTTAGGCCCCTTAGTGCCAATTGGGCATCGTTTAAATGCCACGGCCTACCTGAGCATTGTTTCTGACCATGTCCATCCCTTTATGACCACCATGTACCCATCCTCTAATGGCTACTTCCAGCAGGATAATGCACCATGTCACAAAGCTCGAATCATTTCAAATTGGTTTCTTGAACATGACAATGAGTTCACTGTACTAGAATGGCCCCCACAGTCACCAGATCTCAACCCGATAGAACATCTTTGGGATGTGGTGGAACGGGAGCTTCGTGCCCTGGATGTGCATCCCACAAATCTCCATCAACTGCAAGATGCTATCCTATCAATATGGGCCAACATTTCTAAAGAATGCTTTCAGCACCTTGTTGAATCAATGCCACGTAGAATTAAGGCAGTTCTGAAGGCGAAAGGGGGTCAAACACCGTATTAGTATGGTGTTCCTAATAATCCTTTAGGTGAGTGTATGTTCATTGCAAAATATATGTGCATAAATATACAGATTAGGGCTGTCAGATTGTCAGTACAAGGTTATCATGGCCAACAAAATCACAAGAACAGAGGCTGGGAGAGATTTGGTAACCATTGTGACTCTCAAGGCAAAAATTTTAATGGATATTAAATAGTTTATTACAAATGCACACAATATTGATAATTGTGCTTTTTAATATTATGTTTATTGTTAATTATTTTAAAACTGGTATATTGTGAGACCCCTAATACAAACATTAGAGTAGGCCCGCCTATGTAACAAATGTGATGATGCATCAAACATGTAAAGCTTGTTTTTAAGGAGTGGAGTGTGATTTGAAAGGTCTCATCATTGTACGTCATTTTAGAATTCAACAATCACGGCAAACATCTAAACTTACCTGTTTAAATGCCATGCAAGGTTATAGCCTACACTCAACATATTAACAAGAACATTATCATCCCCCTAACCCAAAATAAGATGCTTATACTTAGACCAACAGCTCATTTTATGTCACCTTTGTTCTGTCACTAGTAGGATTTCATTCAGTAAGTGACCTAGGCTACCTCATGTCACCTCTCAGAAATGTCACAGTCAATGACCAGTGCTGTTTACACATTAGAAAATAGGTTCAGGAGAACACTGGATCCAGGAACTAAGAGGAAAACTAAGAGAAATCTGTCAAATATAAAAATCACTCTTTTAACAATTTTGTATAAAGCAGTAGCCTACACATGTACCACCCGAGCAAGCTCCATTAAAGACAGACTATATAGAAACTTTATGTATGTTATGTATAAGGGATAGTCCAGCTGGTTAAATATAAATCAATTTTATATTTTATACATTTTTCAATAAATAATTTGGTAGACTATTACTTTTCCAGCATACATTCTCCATATTTCCAGAATATTTCCAGTAGCCTATGTTTTTTTCTTCCATCAGTCTTTTTATTTTACATTGCTTGTTTGGTTATCACCCTTATTCTCCGGAGCGAGAAAATACGTAATGATACTTGAAAGCCCTTATTAGAGACGAGCTCTCTGATTTACCTGTATACATAACCAATAAATTCCCCAATTAGGCTACTGAACCGTTCCATGACAACGGTAAATAAGTCTAAATGGTTTCAAAGGCATACAAAAGTTATAACATTAAATTATTACTCCAGGTGTGTTGCCCCTGTTGTGATGTAGGTTAATATTAATAGTTATTTAGTCGTGTTACGCACCTGACATTTATAGCGCTGCATTTACGGGGGCTTTAAACGGCTTCGCAGAAGATAATCCACATTTTGTTCATACATGGTCGGTACCGTTCCACATAAACGCCAATGACAGCAACTAAACAGCTGAAATAAACGAAAGTTTAAGGATCAGGGAGGAGCTTTTTACAGTAGTCGCGTCAATCATGATCGCTTACGTCACTGCTGAGATTAAATCACCACACCGCATCAGATTCGTGTCATCTTCACGAATGCGATAAGCGGAAACTTTCCATCCTTTACTGATTTATAAACGTTGAATGATATTGCAGTTCTTACCTAGGACGCCATTTCGTTTGTCATCATTGTATTCTCGTCATTTTTATGTCTCTCTGATGCTACTTTGAGTTGAGACGACAACCGACATCAGCCTGAATTCACCCTGTTTATTTGCAAATGTAGGCTAATTTGGCTTTATGCAAAATACTGTGGACGGTAGCCTTATATACTTTCTGTTTTTCAATATTATAAACCCATAGAGCTGAAATATGTAGAATTTCCAGTAGGAATGCAAATTTCAAAATCCACAGCATTTCAACGGATTTTTTTATAGTTTCCTTTTCATTTATTTGTTTATATTTATTATTATGCCTTTATCTAATCTTGGACTTTGGAACTTGTGTGCTGATGTCAGTTATGACTTTCTGGTGAATGGCTACTCAATTCTAGTAACACATGGATCTACAATCTGTTTTTCTATTCCTTTTCATTTGTAAAAGCATTTCAAACACATGTGGCTTCGTGATAATCTCACTCTCAAACTTTACAGTCCACAGTTTAAAGCGATATTTGTTGTCCATAATGTGGATATTGCAGAAGGAAGGCCAGCGTTGTACAGAAATTAGTCTGTTCTCATAACATCCTTTGGATAACTTAAAGGCCTAGTTTATCACTAGACATTGGTGTTAATTGAAAGATTAGAATGTGTTTTTCATGAATGTCAGAACAGGTTATTAAGTGTATCATCGCTGCTTTTACATCTTTCAAAATAATTGTTGTTTAAATGGTACATTACTGTACATGCACCGTACTTGTAGGTTCCATTGGCAACAAATCATGTCATGTTTTGCAAAATGTCAACATTTTCTTTTGTAGCCCTTATATTTGAAAAAAGGCAATATCAATAATTAATACAATAATTAACTATAAACAATGACTTACAAAGGTTGACTAAGACTGTAAATATTAAACTGGTTATAGGTTTTACTATATAACAGCTACAGTTTTGGTTACTGTTTTGTACTAATATATACTGTATATTTTTTTCATAAAATGTGTTGTATATTCTTGTATAAAATGCTAATTATGTTATTGCCTACCCTCCAGATAGACTTGTTTGACCAGGAACATCTTAATGACAACAGCTGCTATGTTAACTGGAGTCCATAGAGACCATATTATTTGTTTTTGCATTTGTTCATATGGTGACTCAAATGTACCACTATTGTAAGGTAACCTAGGACTGTGCCTTTTCTTTTGAGAAAGTGGTCAATCAGGTCATCTGGCAATTGTGGCAAAGCATATTCGACATGCTTAAAGTGCATTTAGAGTCACTGTGTTTTTATAAGGCCTGCACCCATGTTGTCTCACACAGGGCAAATAACAAATAAGAACAAATATTTTGGACAAACAATATCCTACAAAACATGCAACACTTTTTTATGTTAAAGATGCTTTGAAAGCCAGAGAAAGGTGACTCGTAAAGCACAATTTGCAAAGCAAAGTCACGATGCAAATAAAAATACTTTCACTTTGTTTCCTCTTTCACTTTCCCACTGGATGTTCTGCATTCTAATGTTCTGTATCATTCGAAGTTTTAATAATTCAATTGAGATGAGTGAAATTTATATGAATGTCATGATACAAAAACACTCCAATCTGTTGTTAAAGCATGAGGCATGAAGAAATCGCCAAAAGAAAACTAAAATCAGACCTAATTAAGGCTTAATATTTTGATGTGTGTTTGAACAAAAAAGATTAGTTAAGAAGGCTAAAGAGGTGGTCGCAGTATAACAAGTTTAGCTTTGAACATGAAATAATTAAAATTGTAATTTTAAACTGTTTAGTTTTGATCTCAATAAGCAGTATTCATGAAGCAGTATATGAAAATAATAAAGCAACTTTCAATGCAAGCAGAAGGCAATTTTAGTTTGTTGAACAAAACAGCGGCCCATTTGCTCTGTAAGCAATGCTAGGTTTCAATGAAGGTGAATGGTTGTCATTATTTGGTTACTTCATCTGGTCAGTGTGTTCCTGTATCATGTAAAGTATTTTACATGACCTTTTCTTACACCAGATCGACATACAGATACAGAGTCATCAGCACATTCATTTCACAGTTGAGCAGAGATTGAACCTCACCTGTTCACCAAACAATGATAACTCACTCATGCGATACTGTTTTGTACACTGATTTTTATGGATGCTTTTAAACAAGACAAACTGGTCATTCTCAAAATAGACTTCAAATGCATTTGATAGAGAACAGTCACTGAACAATCCCTGTTGAAAAAACATCATATGCTGGTTAGGTATGTTTTGAAGCATGGTAGCAGCTGCATGTGCTGGTCGGTAGCTGGTTTAAGCTGCATGTGCTGGTCCTTAGCTGGTTTAAGATGGTCCTGAGCAGGAGCTAGTTGCTTAGGACTAGCACCTGCAAAAAAGTTTTCCTATCAATCTAAACACACAATAAAAAAAAAACATTTGTTTATAATATCAGATGAAACAATAAATGCAACATTTTTTTTTTTATGTTCAGACAGCTGAAACCACTGCCATAAAGGGCACTAATTATTATAACTGATTCACAATTGGGGTCAAATTACTTTATATAACTGGACGATAGCAATAAAGGGTCAAACTTCAGTTAAGTGAGCCATACAGGGCTGGACTAGGACATTAATTTGGCCTTGGGATTTTTGACCAGCTTCTGCCCTTCGGCCCAAAAAGTACATCGACCCACCGGGAAAATGCCCGATAAGCCTTAATACACAATGTTCAAGTGAGTTCCCTTTCAAAAGCTACACTCGATGCTGTGTTTCAAACGCTATGGGAGAACGTTGTTTGTTTGACCGGTTGTAAAGCACGTGGGTCAAACACGCCAAGAATTGGCTTGAAATAACCTCGGTACGTGACGTGGCTAATTACCCCTGCACCTGCAGGTTATAAATACACGTGAACTCATGCTTATCGAAATCAGAGAGGATCCTCTCACAGGGAGAGACACATCTCCAATCCGAGTCAGCCATGGTAAGATAGATTTCGCCTCGAGACTGAGCCACCTCTTCCTCGTCCTGGGGTTCGCGGTTTGATCTTTTTGAGGCACGGGAGACGGATCCGTCCGCTTCTCCCATGCATTCACCGAATCGCGACGTCCTCGTGTCCGCTTCTGAAGTGTGCCCCGGCACTTTTTCTGAGCCGGCGGAGGACGAGGCTTCCCTTATTTCTACGGGGTTAGAAAGCTAGAAAGATTTAGGATTTACTCTGGGTGGTAACCAAGGCAGTCGACAGGCTCAAACTCGACTGGCCACAGGAACAAGAGGCCCCCAAGGGATAAAAGCTTTACGACAGATATCTGTCGGGTGGCCGGGGGGATGAGCCCCAACATTGGGCTCTCTTTCTTCGAGGATCTCCACGGCGAGCTATATCGCTCGTGGCAGAAACCTCATTCCTCCTGTGTCTTTGTGCCATCGACGTCGATTTATTCGACCATCTTTGGCGCGAGGACATGGGGGTACACGGTGATGCCCCAGATGAAAGAGACGCTGGAGAGCTATCTCTCCCCTGGGACAACATCGTCCCTGAAAAAGCCTTCTCTTCCCACCAAGCCTTGCAGAGTCACATCTGCGCTGGTGGGAAAGGCTTTTCAGGCAGCGGGTCAGGCTGGTGCTGCCCTGCACACCATGGCGGTTCTGCAGGCGTACCAGGCTGACCTGCTGGATGATGTCAGCACCGACGGGGTGATCGACGAAGCAGCGTTCTCAGATCTACGTTGCAACACAGATTTGTCTCTCCGGTCACCGCGAAGAGGCATCTGTGGTTGAACCTCACGGGCAATGAAGGACAGGGACAGGGCCTTCCTCCTTGATGCCCCGATCTCGCCTTCCGGACTGTTTGGCGATGCGGTTAATACCGTAGTCACCAGGTTCCGGGAGGCGAGGCGTCACGAGGAGGCATTCGTCAAATATCTCCCCCGCCTTGCCCAAGCGTCTGGAGTGTCGGCCACCCACTCCGGACCAGTTCCCCAGTCCCGACCAGGCACACTCGGGTGGGTCCGGTCTACCTGAGGCATGAGGTCCTCAGGGAGAGTGTGGCGAGTCGTGCCCCCCTCGCAGAGGCAGGGGAGCGGCCCACCGTGCCCCTCAGGCCGCCTCGGGAGGGCCGGACCTGAGGCGCTTTATCTCTTCCAAAAAGAAGAAGAAACCATTGGAAACATTTTGGTGACTTTATATTATTTTTATTCAAGTATTTGCTGAAAATGAAATTATGTCACATATAAACTGACACGACCGTGTGATGTTAAAATAAAAATGCAAGGATATACTATTGGATGTATTTATTTGGCAACACTTTTGTTATAATTTCATTATTTACAGATAAGCTACATTATGCATCGGTTTCAAAAAATTGTATGCAATTTAGCTAGTGGTTGTTTAAAAAAAACCAAGAAGTTAGGTTATTAATTCATGAACCAGTGAATGATCCTGTGTTGTACAACATAAATACAGATGTACTTTGGCAGCTTTTTAGCAACATACAGTAGGCGCTGTTGATCTGGCTGGTCTTAATATTTTAAACAGCTTGGAAAACCACTGTCACATACTGAAAGATGAAAAGGAAATCAGTATTAACAATTAAACAACAGTAACCCAGTTCTTGGTTGTTTCCAGTAATGAATATCATTAATGATATTAATAGTCATTGATTTGGTTCTTGAGGCTCTTTTAAATGTTGCTTCTGCTGCAGTTCAGTGTTATAAAGTTGTGAATTGTTTCCAGATCTGTTCCAACATCCATTTACAACAGTAACAACATTTAAGAGTCCTAATGACAGTGAATTTAGAGTCAATGTTTGTGGTCATTAATAATAATTCCCAGAGCTTTTGTTTTTTTCTAATTAATATTAAGTCATTACACAATTTCGACCTCACTTAGAGCGACACTTTCATTATCAGCATTAGCTTAAAATCACATCACATTATTGTATAGCTGAAAGATCTCTAATGATCTGTAATGATCAGAACAGCATTCAGCAGATCAGATATGAGAGTGAAAGTCTTCCATTGTGTTGAGTTTTGTTCTGTTACATTTGTGTGATTCTTGCACTCACTTGTATTGAACTCCGTTTAGTTGAGTTGGTTCTGAAAATAAACATGCGTTGCATTCTGTTACAGTATTGACTGTCAGTCTAAGCACAATAACTCGGTGTAAACTGATTTTTGTAATACTGAGTTAAACATATTCCTTTTTGGATAGATCAACCGAAGAGAAGCTCAACTGAAATTAATAATCACAGTAACTCATCTAAAGTGACGTTATATATGTTTATAAATATTCAGATGTACTGAATATTTGATTTTCAATGTTTTATTGAAGTGATAGGCTAATGTTGGGTTTGAGAATGAGCGTAATATCACTGTAGGAGAATCTGATTGTTTCTGTAAAATCCAATAAACGTCCTCATCATCCAGATCACAGTTTATAGTCACATTGTGTCCCAAATCAGTCAGTTGATCTAAAGTCTCTGCAGCTTGACACCACATTAATACACCTTTAAGATAAAAAAGGAACGCACACATTCATAATGACACATGGATTAATAAAAATGCAGCATTTTAAGTGGCAGATATTATCAACTCCCTTTAAAAAACAGAAAACATTTTCTAATAAAAAGCATCATAACACACAAAACACTTACAGAGCTGAAGCTGAATAATCATCATGTTGTTGCTGTGATCTAAACACGTTAATATAATAAAAACTGCTTCACACACACTGCATAAAGTGAACTCCACTGCAGAGCTCTATGAAAGGTCTCACTCATCCAACAGGAAGTCAAGTGTTTTTAATTTTAACACTAGAGCGAGACTTCCTTTCTTCAGCTAGACAATTATCCTCAAAAACAACCAGTTAAGTTATGTAATTTATATTTCATTAATAAAGTGAAGAATATGCAATGTTGTTTTGCATTTGATTATTTAATAGTCACACACTTCAGAGAAGTAAAATAGTTCAGGGACGGATAATAGTGTCTGACTAGTGCTGTCAATCTATCAAAAAATTAATCTGATTAATCACAGGTTTCTTTCCGCGATTAATCGCACGTAACATTAATGTTTTTAAATATACTTTAACATTCTAATAATTTCACATTTAATCTCCAAATTAATGTAAAAACATTTTTTCTTTATTTCAATAATAACATCATTTTATGAATGAAAGCCAACATTTTGATATTAGTACTGCAACTGATGTCTCCATTAAATTTATCATCTTTATTTCTTTATTTTAACCTTAATTAAAGCCTTTCAACATTGAAGTATAATTGAGAGCTATCATGTCTAACAGGTAGGAAATATACAGAAATTGAATTAAGTTCTCAAACACTTTACAGTCTCTAAAGCTAAATTCTAAATTAAACACAGAATCAAAGTTACAAAACACATTGATTAACATTAGTGACAGGAGTCACAGCAGCAGGTTTAAGAATGCGGCCCCTTTAAGAGCTGCCGCTCTATGCAGATCTGACGCCCTTTCCCATTTCCATAACGTTTTGCATTCATTTAGGATTTTATTTACCACGTTGAAATTTGTGCTTACGAAAATGCTAGACAAAACGGGCTTTCTGACATAATCTTGTGTTCATTCAAGCACAAAAGAGAACTTAATACTGATGTCTGACAGAGATTCACTGACGCAGCCTTTAGCCCGTGTATACACTAGACGGGACCGCTGTCAATTTGCGTTGTGGCGCGTCCCACTGCTGTCTGTCTATCTACAGTGCGTCCGGAAAGTATTCACAGCGCTTCACTTTTTCCACATTTTGTTATGTTACAGCCTTATTCCAAAATGGATTAAATTCATTATTTTCCTCAAAATTCTGCAAACAAAACCCCATAATGACAACGTGAAAGAAGTTTGTTTGAAATCTTTTCAAATTTATTAAAAATAAAAAACGAAAAAAGCACATGTACATAAGTATTCACAGGCTTCGCTGAATACTTTGTTGAAGCACCTTTAGCACCAATTACAGCCTCAAGTCTTTTTGAGTATGATGCTACAAGCTTGTCACACTGATTTTTGGGCAGTTTCTCCCATTCTTCTTTGCAGGACCGCTCAAGCTCCATCAGGTTGGATGGGGAGCATCGGTGCACAGCCATTTTCAGATCTCTCCTGAGATGTTCAATCGGGTTCAAGTCTGGGCCACTCAAGGACATTCACAGAGTTGTCTTGTAGCCACTCCTTTGTTATCTTGGCTGTGTGCTGGCCATAAAGCCCAGATTGGTGGAGTGTTGCAGTGATGTTTGTCTTTCTGTAAGTTTCTCCCATCTCCATGTATGATCATGGAGCTCAACCAGAGTGATCATTAGCTTCTTGGTCCATTTTGGAATAAGGCTGTAACATAACAAAATGTTGAAAAAGTGAAGCGCTGTGAATACTTTCCGGATGCACTGTATACTGAATGCGTCAAAACAAATCCCAATTAAATTGTTTAAAGGCCTTTACATGAATAAAAGCGTGACTATATAATGTAATGCTAGACAAAAAATGGCAAAATAAACCGATGCTGCGTTAATTGCTTTAAATATTTTAACGCGTTAATCTGATTTTTTTATGTTGACAGCCCTACTTAAAACCCTATAGAATTTGGGCATACCAAACCAGACATTAATTGTAAATAAATGTAATGCAAAGTGTATAGAAACGTTGAGTTGACATACAGTGTGACTATGAATGAAATATAACACAAATATGTTAAATATAACATATTTAATGATCTCAGTATTCAACTTTTGTACAATAAAGGAAAGGAACAGGTTAGTATAAACCTTGACATTCAGAAGACTATGGGCCGGTTTCCCGGACGGGGTTTTAGCCTAATCCCAGACTACTTTAAAAATTAGTGGCATTTTGATCGAAAAACAACTTGCACAATTGCATATCTTAAAATATATCAGTGCAATTGTTTTGTCTCAAGATGCACACTGTAATGTTTGTTTGTAAAGCATGTTTTTAAAAATGCCTTAAATATCCTAATTTAACTAAGGCCTAGTCCTGGTTTAGGCTAATCCCTGTCCGGGAAACCACCCCTAAATGTTTTAAACTAAAATAAACAGTTTTTTTAATACATAAACAAAGATAACAATTACACCTACAGCATTACAATATGTGGTAAAGCTTGTGTTAACAAAACAATAAGAAAAAAATTATATTAGCCTACATTTTACTCACTCTTAAGATGTCCCAGGTGTACACTATATGACCTTTTTTAAGCAGACCCCAATCTGAGTTATATTGAATAATATCCTGCTCTTCCCACCTTGGTAATTGTAGTGGATTGCGGCCATGACTTTGAAGCTCCAAAAGCACATATATTCGTCATGAAAATAGTCCATACAACTCTGGGGGCTTAACACAAGCTAAACGATGGGTTTTTGTAACAAAAATATTTATATTCAAAAAAATATTAACTATAATCTATGGCTTCCCGCAATAGCAGTATGCATGTTCACGAGAGAGTCGATGTCTGACGTAAGCCGCATTGAAATCCTCTGAATTTTTTTAACTTCTCTGCTGTGTCTGAAATCTTATACTAGAACGTACTGCTTTAAAGTAAGTACCAACATATCGACCATTAAAAACAGTACGTTCTATATAGTTTGAGTGGGAGTAGTATGAGTAGATTTCGGACATACTGCATCTGGCATGTTTTAAGGTCATGTGACCTATGCTCTTTGACCCATGACGTATTAACAACAACCTGTATGTAGGCGCTGATAAAAACATAATTTAGTCACAAGAAATTAATTTATTGGCACTTAGATTGAAAAGGGACATCCACCTTAATTATCCACCCTTTTTCCCCAAGTTTTACGCTATTTTTATTTGATTGACGTTTGAAATTTGACCGTTGCTCAGCTCCCGTGGCATCATGGGATAGAAGAGTGTCCATCCGATGCACACTCACAAATCTCGGCGGAAGCAGTAGACCATCCGGGTATTTCTCAACTACTGGTTTTTGTATGCTGAGGTTTCGGACATACTATTCATGACTCATTCTTATTTTAATTACGAATTTAAAGTAAAAAATTAGCCCTGCATCTGAAATTAGAATCACAGATATGACCCGGAAAGGACAAAGACGATTTCCACTTTTTAGGCGTTTCACCCGCACACCAATTGCTATGTATGAAGACAGGATGATGAAGAAGGGAATTAGAAAGCCCACTATAAACCTGAATGTGGTCAGAGGCAATAAGACAGCGAAGGATTTTAGGGCACAGTATTTAAATCCATTATGTTCCTCTACAGAATAAGCAATGGCAAATGGGATGCTGAAGCAGATGGATGAAAGCCACACAAACATACAGATGATTCTGGCTTTGACTAGAGTCCGTTTATTTTGAGCCCACACAACCATCCATGTTCACAAGCATCGATCCAGACTGATAACCGTCAGAAAAAAAACGCTCGCAAACATATTTTGTATTTTCAGAAAGTGTGAGTATTTACACATGAAGTCGCCGAAGGGCCAACGGTTCTTATGAAAGATGGCAACGATGCTGAAAATCAAGGACAAGATGAAAATGAAGTCCGCAATCGCCAAACTAAGAAACCAGTTGGAGTTGACCGTCATCTTCATTTTGTAGCTGGTCACAAAGATGACAAGACCATTTCCAATGACACCCATCACTAAGATGACAACATATAAGAATATGATGAAGATTTCAGTGTTTCCTAAACCCAGTCACTTTCTGGGGTGACTTGTGACTTCTGTCAGATTTTGAGGTCCCAAGGTGATGTCCACTGCATGAAGAAAAGAGAGAGATGCCTCATGATTACAAACTCATGTACAATGAAAAGCAAACCAAAGCAAATACACTCTTAAAAACAAAGGTGCTTAAAAGGTTCTTCACAGCGATGCCATAGAAGAACCATTTTTGGTGCCACAAAGAACCATTCAGTCAAAGGTTCTCTAAAGAGCCATTTCTTTCTAACCTTTTTATAATCTGAAGAACCTTTTTCGCCACAAAGAACTTTTGTGAATCAGAAAGGTTCTTAGGATGTTAAAGTTTCTTTAACCATTTAGACAAACAAGGTTCTTCAATGGCATCGTAAAGCATTTTATAAGAGTGTATGCTTAAAGTCTAAGTCTAATGGTTTACAATTTTTAAATATAAATGGTGCATTGGGCATCTTGCTTCATCATCATCTACACTCTTTAAAAAAGGTGCTTTCCATAAAGAACCTTTAACATCTGAAGAACCTTTCTGTTTTACAAAAGGTTCTTTGTTGCCAAAAAAGGTTCTTCAGATTATAAAAAAGTAAGAAAGAGGTGGCTGCATTGAATCATACAACTATGCTGCACAAATTTTGCACTGAACAGCGATTATTGCCAGTTGAGAAAGTTATTTTCCTGTTGATCTGATCTCAGTGTTAAAGTTTGAATTTGGTTAAATGCAAAAACAAAAATGATCTCAACAATGCAACATTATCAGTGAATACATCCATTTTGTTTATTTGAACCTTTTTTCCTTGACATTTTTGTTACAGATGATTAAAATGGGCCAGAAATGTTTTACATGTCACATGATTTACACTGGAAGAAAATTAAGCTTCCATTTAAAAAGAAGTAATACAATTTTACCCCAACACATATGCAATGAGTCTTTATACACCAAGTCTTCAAAATCATAAATAATTTTGCTATATTATACATTTAATTCATTTATATTTGTTTTCCCATGTCGTTCATGCTTCATTATAATTGAGGATAGCCCGACACAGTATATGGCCAAACACCAAGGATTGAAAGAAAGCACATGCATGTTTTTCTTTAGCTGACAGACAGTCGTGCAATATTTGACCACACCTTCCCCTTTATGTCCAGGAAACAGTGAACAACTCGTTTGGGGATGTGACGCAGCTAGTGTTCCCATGAAAGCATTTTTTTCTTTGCCACGCCATTGCAATTTTCTGATCCTTGACTGGCCACCCCCATGAAAAAAGAAATGCGCGAGTAAATTATATTTGTAGTCAATGCAATAATGTGAATAGATGCAAATCTGAAAGCTTGTGCTAGTGCGAAAGACGCTCGGGACAGTTGGACGGATTTGTCACTTGCCCGAGTGGGCCACGGAAGTAGAATCGCATCTCAGGCCTCTCTCTTCCTTTCTTTCTGTGTCTTCTTGTGCTTGAAGGGACAAATACTTACAAAAGTATGTCAAAATACCTGACTTGACGAGTATTCTTGAAAATGTATGTAATTATATTTCAATAATACAGTGAAGAATATGCAATGTTATTTTGCATTTGATTATTTTAGTTTTTGTAATAACCTAAAAACCTAAAGCAATGTTTAATTTGTATCTTTGTTCTATTTACTTATAATGCGCTATAGGCTTATCATTTTTGTTCATTTGTTTTTATTTACTTACTGCATCCGGGGTAAAAACTTGCCAAATCGGCCGTGAACTGAAACTTAAGATCTCAGATGTAACATACAAATGTTACATACTGTATATAAAAAAAGCTTTTACAGGAACCCTCGCTGCGTAACCCCCAAACCAGTTGTTCACTTTTTAGACATAAAAGGGAACTTGTGTCCAAATATTGCCCACTCTCTGACAGCTAAAGAAAAACATGTAGAGTATAGGGTTTGTTTCAATCTTTGGTGTTTGGCCAAATACTGTGTGGAGGCTATCCTCAATTATCACAAGGTAGGAAACACATGGGAAAGTAAATATAAACAAATTCTAGATCACAGTTTATAGTCAGATTAATACATTAACAGATTAACTCATATACTGTAATGAGAACTCATTTTTCAGATCTGATTCTGCACCACCATTCTCACCTCTGGATGATCCATCCTCCAAGTTCACTCTTTTTCTCCTTGTATGCTTGTTAACAGTCCCTTCAGATCTGTTTTAGCTTTCTTGGGGAGGTATTCCAGAAAGCAGGGTTTATTTACCGTCAGCTAAACCCTGAACTCTGGGTTGATTAACCCAAACCTTGCTTACTCGGGGTATGTCGGTTCCAGAACGCGTTTGAAGAGTAAGTTTAATTAACCTCCCGAAAGATACGCAGAGTTAATACGCAATCACAGAAACAACATGAAGACTTTGTCAATGGATCACAGATTTCACGAGTCACCATGGAAACGGACGGAAAGTTTAAAGTTTTTGACTGTAAAACAATGAGTTTTTTTTCCACAGAAGACTTAAACGACATCAGTGTATAAAGTGCGGGATTAAAAATAATAAAATTAAATTATTTAAATTATGTGTTTATAAAACTACAAACGCTATAAATTAATTATTTTATTAAATATATACAATATTTTAAATTATTAAAAACTATTTTTATAGTATAATAATTAAAATATATACTCATAATGGCTATCTTTGTTACATAAATTGTAGATTTGTTGAGATGTTTGTAACTGTTATTTTAACGTGTCTACCATGATATTTTACCAAAATTGTGTTGTGTATGTGTTTGATCACATTGCTAATTTTGAAGGCAGTATTAAACCTCTTTTTTGTTCCTTCTCCGTTTGTTCCTTAAAAAATCTTTTCATGTAATGCTTTTCAGTACACTACATTATGTATGATAATTAATTTGCAGCAGAGGATGAAGGTCTGCTATGACAGAGGTAGAGGTTTAAAATGTCAGGCCCAGTCACATGTCCAATATGTCATGTAGCCTATATACAGTATATATCCCTTTCAAACACACATACATTTTGTTCTTTTGTTTCTTTCTTTTGGCTTTGTTTGCTAAAAGGCCATGGCTTTCCAAATGTTAAAAGAGCTGGAAACGGCCTATCCTGAAAGGTTAATTGTAATTTGGAGAAAGGCCTTTTAGTGCTAAACTGTAGGAGGAGGCTGAGGATCAGAAAGACATTTTTAAGGAATACAGTCAGTATGAAAAACCTTAAGTCTACATTTTTTATGTATTTTTTATGTAAATGGATTTAAAATTATAATAAGAATTTAAATATGTGAACAATATGCCGTGGTGATCCCATTGGGGGGTCATCTAATAAAGCCTTGGAAACCTGCCAGGCTGGGATTTGAACTTGCAACCTTTAAGTTTTAAATCTGGCTCTCTAACCATTAGGCCACAACTATCTTTGACCCAATGCATCAAATATTGCCTAATAAGTGGACAAGAGTAATGATAAGTAGTTGCTCTGGAGTTAAAATACTTCACTATTAACATCCTTTAACTGATGGAAATTGTGAGGTGTGTATATTTATCCAGTGATATTTGGAGATGTTTTAATAAACCTAATTCAAAGTATATACAGTATTTAATATAAATACATGAAGTTTAACAATAACAGCTTACATTATTTTATTTAAAGATTATTTAATTTTTAAAGGTTAAATAATAAAGTTAATAATAAAATGAATTGTGAATGCTGAATTGCGATGGGTGAGATTGGAAAAGTAATTGTAATATTAATGTAAGATTATAATATATTATACGTAATCTGTGCTTTCACGCCCACTTGACGCAGACAACCCCTAAAGCTTAGTAACATTTCCTTACAATGAACTAACCTTGGAACATAACCTGCTCCGGAGCAGGTTATCTTCAGTGAGTAAATTGCTATGGTTACTTACATACTCTGAAAGTTATTTCCGTTGGGGTTATCAGATAACTAACCCTTACATTTACCCAGGTATGTCACATAACCAACTTTCTGGAATACCCCCCCCCCGGAGAAGATGTTTGTTGACGTTGGCCCCCTTCTTTTGGCAAATTCACACTGATCACAAGATTATTTGAAGAGTTTGGCTCCAAAACGCAATAAACGCCTTTTAAAAAAATTAGTTTCCACCAAAATCAGTCTTGTATCAGGTTGGTATTGAAAAGTCACTTTTTAATTTTACGCAAAATGTTATGTTTTCTCCCTATCTTTCCAAACCGCAATATACGGCAGTCTCACTTCTCTGCAGAATGCGATACATCCGCTCATCCAATCACAGCACACCATTCCACATTCCACGCATTGTAAACATTAATGGCGGCACTCTGAATACGCTCGGCATTCTAGTTTTCCTGGGGCCCGTTTCAATCAGGAGGTTCAACCAACACCGAGTTAAAATGTGAACTCGAGTTTTTGGTTTCAGAACATCTGATTTGAGTTAGTTCTATCAACTCTGGGTATACTTAACTTGAGTTAAGCACTTGGACCACAACTACGACAAGCCATGATCAATGGAGCTCCGATATTACGATTCACCATGGCAACGGCACCAAAAAAGCAACAGGCGGCAGTAAGCACTTGAGAGCGAGGCACACTTTCCGCTCTGCAAACAGTGGATTTACTGATGTGCTTTAATGTGTAAATGACTTAAGTTCAAATTGATAAAAAGATAAGTGTGTCATGATATATGGAGGCAGACACGGAAACACAGGAACAGAGGACCCAAACGCAGACAGCGGGTAAGGGGTTAACAAAATATGGATAAGAGTAATTTACCCTTAGCACTTGTAAATAAAATACGTTAAGTGTAGCCCTCTTTTGGTCATCATTCGTCTCTCCTTGGTCCTTATTACCATTCCCCCTGAAAACTGTGTGTATACCATCTTAGTTACCTTCCCCATTATTTCGGGACGTAACAAGGACCATTAAGTTTTGCTTTCTTTTTCATTCAAACATTGCTTTCATGACAATTTTGGCACATTTTCCTTCTCATAATCTCTTTCCTGTAAAGAACATACAATATAAAAATATGCAGTTATTTAAGACTTTTATGGTAATATTTCGTGTCATGGTCCTGACCTTCTTGAAATTTCTAGTTGGACAGGCTCATAACAGTACCATGTCCTGTGTGTGTGTGTGTGTGTGTGTGTGTGTTATGTCTTGTGTGGAGACACGTGGCTGTCTGTTATGACATTGCGCCACGTGTCTTCTTGTCTCGTGCTTTGTCCCCGCCCCCTTGTTTCCCCGTCATTGTCCCATTGGTGTGTCATTCCCCTCACCTGCCCTGTGTAATCTTCCTGTTAGTGTTTCATTCCCCTCCAATGCCCAGTATAATCTTCCCGTTAGTGTTTGATTCTCCTCACCTGCACCTTGTTAACTTCCCTTGTTAGTGTTCCCTATTTGTAGCCCCTGTTTCTCTTTGTCCCTTGTCAGTTCGCTCTTTGTAAACATGTTTATGGCCTTGTCCAGATTATTTTCTTTCGCCCTGCCAGTGAGTTTTGTTTGTTTTTGCTAATTAGTTCTTATTTTGCCCCCTTGTGGGAAGTTTTGGTTTGCCTTTTTGAAAAGTCTTTTTTTATCGTATTTTTCCCCCATCGTGTTTTTCCCCCATCGTGTTTTTCATTTTAAAAGATTTTCTGTTAACCCCTTACTGCTGTCTGCATCTGGGCTCTGTCCGCAATCCCTGACTATTTCTACTGTCTTTAATCAGTGCTGATTAAAATTTTTGAAATAATTGCAGTTACAGTTATTACAATTACAATTAACCATACAGTACAGCAACCATTTATTACAGTCATGTGCAATGAGAATTATTATTGAAAGTAATGCAAATGCATCATTTTAATGATGAATATTATGAAAAAGACTTTTAGAGTATACAATGAATACATTATAACAGGTTCATGAACTCATGACTGTATATTTTTACAATGCCAATGAAGAACTTTTAAGATAAATAAATATGTGATCAAAACACATTTTACTTGTTATTAGTTACTTATCGGATTGTATAAATATATTTTTAAACTAAGCTTCAAAGTTTGCATTAGAGTTGTGAGCACAACAGTCGTTTTTAAGTTGTGTGTTTAAATAGATGATGTGCTTGTAACACACAACAGACTTCATGTCTCTTTTAACATAATTACACATGCATTTACAACCTCTCTGCCATAACATTTTAAAACTATTTTTTATGTTTGCTTAATGTACAAGGACTTAAGTTTAACATTTTTTTTACTGTCCAAGGTTTGTTGATGTATTGTACAGGCTCTTCTTTGGGTGTGTATGTGTGTTAGGTAATAACAAGTGTAAAAGGTGAATACAATTAAATATTCATCACTTTATTATCTTGTGAGTATTGTCTAAAATGTAACGCTAAACTAAGCTTCTGGAATTTTATTTTAGTGGCGCCCCCTAATGGACTACTTGCGCTAACACGTCTGTGTTTACAGAACTGTATGTCCCTGCATTTTATATTTGTTGAAGTGACAAAACTCTTTGGTTTAACAAGTGATAATAATTAATCATCTTAACTACACATTAAACACAAGCAGTAATGCTGCTGACTGTCTTTATAACATCACTATGCAGCAAATAATTTAAACTGTTTCATATGAGAGGGCAAGTTGACTTCCCCATGCAGAGAGGAAGTCAAATACACATCTTTATTGTCTTTTTTTAGGATGTTTACTGAGATGCTAACATTTAATATGTATTTAAAAATCAATATTTTGTTTAGTGCATATCATGAAATAAGAATCTCCCCTTGACTCATGGTTAGGCCTTTGTGCAGCAGAGGGCAGGAGTGAGTAGTCTGCTGCAAATCAAAATGTCATTGTAATTAAATGTATATAATAAATAGCCATTAAATGTAAATATTCCAAATTTGTTATTATTATTATATTTCTGTTTTATCCCAAGTTAACATTAATGCATTCTATTTATGTCATGAATTTGGCAGAAAAGAACCCAGATGCAGGCAGGCAGTGAAGGGGTTAACAAACAAGACTTTATTATAAATACAAAGAAACAAAAACACCCGCGAGGGGGTGAACGAAAAGATAACAAAATAATAAAACGAGCAACAAGACCAAGACTACCTAAACAATAAACTAGACAACACTTTGACAGAAACTAAACTAACACTTACTAAGACAGGACTGGGTTACAGAAACAGGAACAACGACTGGCACGATTCACATACACGACGTAGTACATACACACGCAATGACCGACACAGGACAATGACACATGAGGGTATTATATAGGGAAGACAGACAAAGGATAACGACACGGGGCAGGTGTGGGTAATTAAACACTCAGGGAAAGATAACGAGGAAACGAGAGGAATGGGGCCAATGACAAGACACTGGAGAGAACGTATATTATTGTCAAATGGACAATAATATGTTTCTCTCCACACATAACCAAAGACTTTGTCATGGCTCTGCTACAGGACCAAGAAAAACATGACTAAGGAAGCAGAGCCATGACAATTTATGAATGACATTTTAGACACATTGCTTTAAAGAATGCACTGTATTTCAAATGTTTCACAGTAGACGTCATTCTATGATATACTGTGTACACTCTTAAAGATAAAGGTGCTTAAAAGGTTCTTCACAGTGATGCCATAAAATAACCATTTTTGGTTCCACATAGAACCATTTAGTCAAAGGTTCTTTAAAGAACCACCTCTTTCTTACTTTTTTATAATCTGAAGAACCTTATGCCACAACGAATCTTTTGTGAAACAAAAGGGTTTTTCAGATGTTAAAGGTTCTTTATGGAACCAAAAGGTTCTTCTATGGCATCGAATTTGACATTTGACTTTTACATACACACTTTATACTGTCACAAAGTAATAATAGATATAAATACAAAAAAAGTAAATAAAAAAATAAAGCGATAAAGAGAAGGCGATAGCGACTGCTTCCCATGCCCATGCCAGAGTCCACTACGGCCTCTCCTACCCCCTCGTCCTTTGCCCAGTCATGGCCACCCAGTTTCAGTTTTGTCCCCCTTACCTCACCACAGGCTGGTCCCCCTACCTGTCCTTCCCAGTCCTGGTCACACAGTCCCAATCTTGCCCCTTCTGCCTCACCACAGGCTGGTCCCTATACCTGTCCTTCCCAGCCCTGGTCACCTAGCCCCAACCTTGCCCCCTTTACCTACCTGGTGCTTGTTAGTTTTTCCCCATTTATTCACTGCCACTTCTCACTGTCCTTGTGCGATCGTCTTCTCAGGTTGGCTCCGTACCTGCCATTTGCCATATCTATAGTCTTGTCTTGCCAAGTTTAAGAATTCTTGTCTTGTCGTGTGGATGTTTACACCTGTGGATTACTGTGTCATTGAACTGTCTTGTCCTTTTAGTTTATCACCCAGTTTGGTTAGACTCTTAACCCTGTGTTTTCCTTTAATTTTTGCCTAGGCTCTAGTCGTTTGTTATTTTGTTCTTTTGTTTGGTTAGTGCCCTTGCGGAGTTGTTCCCCCACCCTTAGCCGGTGCTACCGTCTCAACAGCCACTGGACTTCCTGTCGGCTGGCTCTGCCGTCACTATGGCCACTGGACTCTCTGTCGGCTGACACTAGTGTCTCGACGGCTACTGGACTCTCTGTCTGCTGATGCTGCTGTCTCAACGGCCACTGGACTCTCTGTCGGCTGGTACTGCCATCTCAGCGGACACGGGACTCTCTGACCGCCAGCTCATCTGTATCTGCCGGTTCTCGAGTGGACTTCTGCCTGCTGCTCCCGGCTCCAGCCCCTTTGGATTCTCCAGTGCATTTGCCTGTGTGTTTGTCACTGAATAAACTCTTTATTACCCGCAATTGAATCTGTGTGTTTCACATCCCTGACACCTGCCTAATATAAAGAAGCAGGGCATTCCATAATTTGGGGGCTGCCACCGCAAAAGTACAGTCCCCTTTTAGCTTACGCTTCACACTCTAAGAAGCAGCTGATCTGATGATCTCAGACAGCATGAGGGTGTATTTGGGTGTAACAGCTCAGATACGTAGAATGGGGCAGAACCCTTTAAGGATTTAAAAACAAACAAAATAATTTTGAATTTATTCCTACATTGTTCGGGCAGCCAATTAAGTGATGATAGAATGGGGGTAATATGCTCAGATTTGCGAGTCCCCGTCAAAAGACGTGCTGCAGCATTTTGCACCAACTGCAGACGGGCCAAAGAAGACCCACTTATCCCCACATATAGTGCATTACAATAATCCAGCTGGTTTGTAACAAAGGCATGGATTACGGTTTTAAGGTGTTGCCTTGAGAGAAATGGCTTTATTTTAACCAGTTGTCTCAGTTGAAAAAAGCTCGATTTAACAACAGCCCCAATCTGACTGTCCAACTTTAGGTCAGAATCAAATTTAACCACAAGGTTTGTGGTCGATTTGATATACTGGGCTAAGACACGTAAATCAACCGAAGAGTCCCCAGTAACATCCCCAAGACTATCACTTCCATTTTATTTTCATTAATACTTAAAAAAATTAAAAGCCATCCAGGCCTTTATGTCATCAAGACACTTAAGTAGTGGTCACAACCGTCTCACTCTTTTTAATGGGCACATAGATCTGGGTATCTTCTGCATAAAAATGGAAAGACATACTATGCTTCCTAATTATTGACCCTAGTGGGAGTAAATAAAGAGAAAAAAGAAGAGGGCCTGAAACTGAGCCCTGTGGGACCCCCCTCAGTAGAGGGACAGGGGAGGAGAGATAATCCCCAATGCTGACACTAAATGTCCGGCCTTCCAGATAGGACCTGAACCACTGAAGCGCTGTCCCTTTAATTCCCACCCATTGTTGAAATTAAAATTTCATGATCCACAGTATCAAATGCAGTGGTTAGATCAAGAAGCACAAGAATGACATAATCCTCAGAATCAGTAGCTAAAAGAATATCATAAAAAACTTTCAACAGAGCCAATTCTGTACTTTGCATAGCTCTAATGCCCGACTGGAAATTTTCAAGCAATTTATGATCTTCCAGAAAGGACAGCAATTGGTTACATACTATTTTTTCAAGAATTTTTGACAGTATAGGTAATTTAGAAAGAGGCCTAAAATTTGTGATGTCTACAGCATCCAGACCAGATTTTTTGAGCAAAGGTTGCACTACTGCATATTTAATATTTTCAGGTACCACACCTGAGGACAAACTACTATTAACAATTGATAAAACAGATGGCCCTAGACTAGAAAAGATCTCCTTAAAAAATCGAGGAGGAAGAGCATCATGCAGAGAACCCGAGTGCTTTAAATGACCAGCAATCTCCTGTAACATAAAGTGTGGGAAAATATATACAGGAAATTAATCTTTCCTGTATATATTTATATGCTTCTACTCTTTCTCTAACATATCTCAACATGACATAAGAAGCTACTGATACTTTTAATAAACATACCAGTTATTTGGAAGTTTTGTGATCTTGGTGATCATGATATAGAGATTAACCAATGCAAGCTGAATTTCCTGAGGTTGATGTCATGTTCTTTATTTAAAAAATTTAATTAAGAAACACTTTTGCATTTTTACAAGAAATACACGATGAAAAGCTTTGGTGAATTCTTACCATCACATCTTGTTGAATGTTTTCATATTGTTGTTGGTGTGCACATTTTATTTACTGCAACTTGAAACATGTCATTCAGCAAACTGCAACATGAAAAAGTGGACATGTGTGATATACAGAATTGGATTTTGTCATGTTTAAAAAATAACTTCAATAAGACTAAAGCTAAAGACACTTCAAAGAAACCTCGAAGTATCACCCTGGCTTGAATGGTCTGCAGGTGAGAACAAACTTTTTGACTCAGTAGCAGTGTTGGGTAAGTTACTCTGAAAAAGTAAGTAAATACTAGTTACTAATTACATATTCAATAGTGTAATTAGATTACTGTACAAATTACTCTCTCCAAAAAGTATTTAATTATTTATTACTAATGACTTTCTATATCCTATATCAACCTTGATTAGTTAAGTTATTCAAGTAAGACATGAAACTACTCTTAATTCATTCAAATAAATAATATATAACTACATAAAGTATTTAAAAAGCATTTTAAAGTTAGACTTTGAATTTTAATGTCAATTCCAGTATTGTTTACATTACACAGTATTTAGTTCAATTACATCCAAAGTAATTGTAATTAACTTACAAGAAAAATAAGAGTAATCCCTTACTTTACTTTTTTTAATGGAAAAGTAACTAATTTACAGTAACTAATTACTAAGTAACTAGTTACACCCAACACTGCTCATAAATATATTTATTAATATTTCAGAATAGAATCAAGTCTTGCCCATGACCACATGCTCACCTACTTTTTAGTGTCTTTGTAAATGCCAGTCCAAAAAAACCTAGATATAAAGTGTGGATGATTCATTTCCTGTATATTTGTTATTTTAGTTCAATACTGGATAATCATGCATGACTGAAAGGAAGCCCACAAATGTTTAATCTTTCAACAAGTTATAGTAATTTTCTGAAAACCTACTGTCCATTCTATTACTAAAAATACTGTATAACTCTGTTATAAATGTACTGTCTAACTTTCCTTGAAATCACACTATTTTCACAGTGAGTATGTTTATAAGGGCATTGTGCTTCTCTTTACAGCGTTCAGGTTAAAAGGTTGTTTCGTATTTTAGAACAAGCTCTGATTCGTGACTCTATGGTATGGTTAAATCTAGACACAAGGGCACATGTGCACAAACACACAGAGCATCATAGCAAAGAGCAAACTGCAATGCCACCCTGTTTCCATCTGAGGTTTAGACAACTGCGTTACACCAATGTTTACAGGTATGAGAAACACACAGCACTTGGTTTAAGGTTAAACCTCAAGTCTAGTCAAAGTTGAGACTCTATTTAAGTCAACGGTTACCAAGTGACCAAACCAGTGGAACTATTTTCTGGTTTTAATTTAGTTAAACCACGCTACATGGTTTAACTCACCCTTGCAGTTTCTTTCTTAATTTCTTTCTTACTAGAAAAATAGAAAAAGGCCAAAAAGCCTAAATTTTCCCCAAGTATGTTATTTTGTTAGGAACAATGTTATCAAAACTATCTATCAAAAATAAAATAGCATTACAGATGAAACTCTACTTCAAAAGTTTTGTGAGAACATTTCAGTCACATCTAAGAGAGGAAGTTAAACTCGCATTGAATTTCTCTCTCACATTTATTTTTCTTCTGATGAATCAGAATATAAAATATTGTTATGATCTATGCACAAAAAAAACTAAATATATTAGACAACTTGCTAACCAAACATCATTTCAGCTTGCTAAATGTTTTAAACATTACATTTTTATTTAACCAAACCACACATTGATCACACATTTCATGGTTATTATGGACAGTACAGTATAGGCCTTTCACTTATATAGCATTATATTAAACTATAAACAGTGAAAAAAGGCACCAAACTTTAACCTATAGATGACTACATAATGTTATTGCAAAACATAAAAGTTTTACAGGGGGAGAAAAAGAGAAGCAGGACTTCCTTTATACAAAAAAATATGCATGTATCATCTGAAGTTTATCTGAGGCATACAGTATATGGATTGCAATGGACAGCTTCTTTCGCAGAGATCTGAACAAAGGGATACATTGTGAGGTACAGTTCATCATAACTGCCACATACTACATTGTGGTCAGTTGTTGCACGAAGTTCTAGTGCCTGTGTTCACAGTTTTCGCACAAATGGTGACTGACTTTGTCAGTAATAAACAAAAAAAATCTCTTTATTTTTTTACAAATATTTTTTTTTCATAGTATAATGATAATAAATTATTTCTCCCCTGTGTCCCGCATTGTCCTACAAAATCATGCCAGCTGTCCTGCAACAGTGCAATAGCTCTCACCACAATGGACACATTTTAACATTTTAAAATGGACAAATTTTAACTCTTTATGAGCATTCCACTGTTAAATATGTGTGAACCAAACTGAAGCACATATACCAGGTAAAAATAAGGCTTTAAAAAAGAAAAAAGAAAATAACCAAGGTGCCCACGTAGACGAAAAACACAAGACTTCTTTAGATTTCACTGGAAGACAACAAACCAGAGGGTAAAACACAGGATGATGACATACGGAACCAATGAGGTAAATGATGGGAACAGGTGCATGGCATGATCTCATAATTGGATGATTATAAGGTCATGGGGTTGGGGTCAAGACATAAAATCATAGAGCACATTCATACAGGAACAAACATACTGAACACAGGGCAGAGGAGCACATGGGAAATTAATATTTTGAGCCATGTGCCCAAACAGAAAACATAAAAAAGATACTGAAACAGGTCCGGGTTTAAATTAACTACCTTTATTTTAGTTCAACTGCACAAAAGCCATACGTTTTTTCAGTATTGGATTACCAGAATAACTATTAGTGAGTGCAAAAGCACTCTGTCCTTTCTAATGACAAAGAAACTTGCATTAGTTATTGCAGAACAGAGGACTATCAAGTATAAAAATGAAGCACTAAAAAGCTAACTATATGAGTTTGGTATAAAAATGTTTTTTTTATTATTATTATTTTAGTTATTGTATTGTACTGGTATGGTTACTTCAGTCCAAAAAAGCACTTTTGCATTTTGTTTGACATATAGACTACTTTATACATCTGTTTCTGATATAGGGCCTACTTGATGAAATATAACTCTTGACTGTTGTTTTAAAAAATGATTACCAATTAAAAAAAGGTACAAATGCAAGTTTGACCCTTACTAACTTTTTAAATATTTTACATGAATTTAAATATAAATAAATCCAACGATGATAAGAGATCATATAGAATAAGTTAGATTATACAATTCTAGTTAACAATACTGTATTTTGCAAGATAAAAAAGAGGTTATTCATATTCTTGTGCTTTTGACTTTGGAAGCTTCAAAGCAGCATATGTGCTGTTGTCTTGGCTTGGCCGAATGTTTTTGCGCAGTTTGCTAAAGTCCACTGCAACATACTGAAAGATCAACAGAGAATCAGTAACATTCAAACTGTAGTTTTCCGTGATGTTTCATATAGTCATTCATAGTTTGGCAGTAACAGTTTAGCAAGAATTCATAATAATAAAGACTTTCTATAATGTTTTACCTGAAGTTGGTTTGGGTCTTGTGGCTGTTCTGTAACTTGTGTTGGCTGTAGATCCGTTTCATGAAGTTGTCCTGAGCAGTTTCCAGATATTTTCCAACATCCATTTTTAGTAACAAAAACTTTTATGAGTCCTAAAAAAGTATAAAGCTTTCAAGTAGTCTTTCATTTTATATGAGAATGCATTTGAACTAATTATTAAAATAAAGGGTGTTTAATAATGTCCACATAAAGGTTATGAAATCTTTCAATAAAATTGTCTTTATATAAAAATACAGTAAATGCAGTACAAATGTCGAATAGCCAATAAAGGCTTTTTACACAATTACAACAACCTTACTACTGAGTTAGAACTCACCTATGACTGTAATGATCAGAACAGCATTCAGCAGACCCGATATGAGGGTAAAAGTCTTACAATGTGTTGAATTTTGTTCTGTTACATTTGTATGATTCTTGCACTCAGTTGTATTGAACTCGCTTAGTTGAGTTGGTTCTGTAAAGAAATGAGTCTGTTACAGAAATGAGTGTTACTGTCTGTGGATGATAATATCTGACTGCATTGTTGTTGAGTTTAATATCTACACTGAAAATTGACTGACTGAAAGGTGACTATAGTTAGCTGACTGAGTAAACTTGTTCCCTCAATTTATTTGTGTCCTGAAACTTGTATATTAAAGTTCACTTAACTTGATGCTCATGTAGATTGAACTTAACTTGTTAAGTTGACTGAACTTTGTGCTTATTTAATCATAATGTACTTAATGAAATTATAGCACAAAGTATATAAATCCTTCTTTAAATGTGCCATCAGTTTTTATTTTTTGACTAAACATAAATAACATTCAAGTGCAAAGGCTTATGGGTATTCCGCATTGCATTTTGAACTGTTAATTTAAAGTTCCTTATATTGTGAAATGAACATTTTTAATTCATGGGCCCAAACCCCATAGTCATGATTACTTGATTTTACAACATCAGGGCTTACAAACAACATAAGTGCATTCATCTGAGGGTGAAGCAACAAATAAACATTAGTTATATTCATCAAAAAACTGCAGTACTTTCAGGAGAAAAGTACAAATCTGAACTTTTATATGGTACATTAGTTATCACAGGGTTGGTACCTATTGTGTACCTTAAAGGTAGTTAAATGTTTATTTTCTCTAGCATTTAACAGTACATTTAATGATAAACAATAGGTGTATACAATTATGTACCCCAAAATAATCACTTTATGTTTTGTACCTGATGGACATAAAGGAGCCCTTAAGGGTACCACCCCAGTAGTGGGGAAAGTTCTGTACTTTTTTCTGACATTGTTGTGAATGACTTTTAACACAACTGTTAATTTGTTTTGGTCTCTGAGGGAGCAAATGTACTCACCAATGATGTTCAGTCTTGTGCTGTGACTGAGTTTTGGAGGTGTATCTTTATTCATACAGTAATAAACTCCTAACTCATCTACAGTGATGTTATATATGACCAGACGGTGTTTAGATTGTACTGAATATTTGTTTTTCAATGTTTTATTGAAGTGATAGGCTAATGTTGGGTTTGAGAATGAGTGCAATATCACTGTAGGAGAATCCGACTGTTTCTGTAAAATCCAATAAACGTCCTCATCATCCAGATCACAGTTTATAGTCACATTGTGTCCCAAATCAGTCAGTTGATCTAAAGCCTCTGCAGCTTTACACCACATTAATACATCTATACAAGACAATAAAAAGCATTTTAGGATGACTCAAAGCCACTATTAATGATAGTTAATACATTAATGCAAAAATATATTTGTAATGAACTTACAGAGTTGAAGGGGAATAATCCTCATGTTGTTGCTTTGGTCTGATACCTTCAATATATTGAAACTTGCTTCACATGACAGTGTTTAAAATGAACTTTACTAAAGAGCTCTGACACACAGACAGGAAAAAAACGTCTTAAGCAGAGGAAGTGTGTCAAGTTTGCTCAGACCACATGTACACTCTTCCAAAACAGATGCTCTATTGGTCGAATCATTTTCCTAATTATCTCAAGTAAGCTCATGATTATTATTTTGATTATTATGTTTTAGAGCATTAATGTATAGCTACTGTTTTTAATATTGTTTGGGGAAAAGACAATTCATAAATAATATGTGTTTGAATACTAAGGTGATGTGCTGTTTAGTGGTCCTCAAATTGGTGCTACAGTGCAGTTGTAGATCACCACAATGGCAAAATGTAACACACCAACACTTTTAACAGTTCCCAGGCAAGTGCTGAATGAAGCATGTGAAGATTTTGTTAATTTAAGATCACAAGAGTAAAAAACTCAACTGTTTTTTATACACTAGTGTTTATTGCACAGGACACTTTCTTTTTTGTGTATTTATGTATGTACTCTACTAAACATGTTGGAAGTAACATCTATTTCTTTGTATATGTCATGGTTCTGCCCCATCTTGTCTTGCTTTTCTTGACCTAGTGGCAGAATCATGACAGAACCTCTTGTTTCATGTGGAGAGAGGCGTTTTGGCCCTGTTGGCCAAAATTATTGATTAATTAGTTCATGCCCCACACCTGTTCCCTCTTGATTTGTTCCCTTTATAAGGTCCCTGTGTTTTCTGTCCTGTGCTGGTTCATTGTCGTTTGTTTGGTGAGTTCCTGTGCTTTGTTAGTCTAGTCCAGTTTAGTTATTTGTATATTATGTCAAGTGTTAATTTTAGTCTTGTGTAGGTGTAGTCCGTTTTAGTCCAGTCCTGTCGTGTTTTCTTACTCCCCTGTTTTGTTATGTTACCCCCACGTGGGTCTTTGTTTTTTGTATTTATATTTGATCAAATGTCTTGTTAACCCCTTACCCGCTGTCTGCGTTTGGGTCCTCCGTTCTTGTATCTTTGTGTCTCACCCCGAAACATGACAGTATAGTGTTTTAAGATTGAATGAATGCAAATGAAAAAGCCAAAGCCAAAACCACAAGACACTGACAATGAATAGAAGACAAAAACTTAAATGGGAGAACTTCAGATTGAGATCATTATTTCACAATGTACATTACATTATTAATATATTAGCCTACATCTCTTATTGCAGGTTAAGGATAAGTGCTTGCTGCTTATTATTATGAAATGCCTATAGACATCAGCATGTTTGTCTTGTCAAGAAGAAAAATAAAAAAATAACGTATGTTTAAAAAATGTACCCCATGCAGCTCTTACACTATGCTAATAATAATCACAGGCCCTGTCATGTACATTTATTCATTTGGCAGACGCTTTTATCCAAAGCGACTTACAAATAGGACAGCATATTAACATTTTGTCAACACACTAAACAGTACCGATAGTTTACAATGCCATGCTACTAGGAGGATTAAAGCTGAAGTAAGCAACAACATGAAAGACAATTGTTTTTATTAGACAGAAAACATAGACAGTTATTGGTTAGTCAGATAAATCCTGTACGGTGAAATACTCAATTTTAAAATACTCAAACTAAACTTTTCTTCAGTTCCCCAAAGGTCATTTCAATGCATGACCTTGTCCTGACTAGATAATAGGTTTGTGGGCTCGGTTCAGATGAGGGACTGATGTCATTTAACACTGCCTGCAGTCATTCTGTAGCCCCTGTGTCCAAGCAGGATCCAATAATAGTCACCTGTGTAACAGAAAATTGCAGTTCAGTTATGTGTATGTAATAAGTACATGTAACCATTGGTGTGACCTCTGACATTACCAGGTGCTGAGCCCACACAGGTATGTTTTCGACATAATATTGACTGGCTAAGTTACCTCTTATAAATCACTATCTCTTATGCTCATGTTAATGGCATTATTACATTTCCCAAGGCATATTTGAGAGTAGGGTCATTCCTATACAGTTCACTAACTTTTAAGCCCTCAGTAGCCCCTGGTGGAAGTGCCACCACATGTGCAAATGTGTGAGCTGTCATTTAACATTATAAATACCATAGCTTGTACTCAGGAGATAAAAATGTCAGCTATGGCAGAGATTGTGTTCTTTATCGAAAAAATACATGCAATTAAACAATGCAGTATTGAACACTAGTTAATGCAGTTAAAAAAATAAGAATTAAGAAAAGTTTAGAAATAACGTTATCAGCTGACATTCTCAGCCAATGAGCATTTAAGCTGTGTGGTCAGCAAGTTGTGCCTATTGTGCTTTTGAACAGCACAGTTGGGGGAGAGCAATCGCACCCAACTGCAGAATCCGGCAAAGCCGTCTCACTCTTAGGATAATATTTTGCCAAATGTCAGTATGACATTAGAGCAAGGCAGGGCACTCTCAGACATATTCCAAAATGGCATGCATCTTGTGGTGATCAGTTCTGTGCAGATTTAGCTCATCTCAGATGAGCCCGATGCCTCTATCTGCTTCAGCGAGCATATGAGGCTGGGATCTATGCTGATGTACAGTGTACAGTGTACAGTACAGAGCTAAAATCTGAAACACTATTTGTGAAACACTTACAAATGTGTTACAAATTTATGGGGATTGTAAAAAAGGACTGGGTTTAAATGCACTATAGTGACACGTATTTATAATCAAATAGCATCTTCAAGTAAATCGTATATATTAAGCCCACTTTAAACGCCGCCTGGCTTGTCATAAAGTGTGTTTGACATCATGTGATAGTACACAGACCAGGGGAACTGATGGGAGCGTGACAGTACTCCCCCTCCCGGAGGGTTCGCCCTCGTGCCTACTATGGTGCAGCCAGGGAGGGGGGTGGGACGGTGCTACTGGCACCAGGAGTTAGGGCGGTGCAGTCAGCACCTGGGGGCCAGGGACGTGCAGGCAGTCCAGGGGGCCAGGACGTTGAAACGAAGAGCGGAGGTGAAGAAGGCCGCCGTGGCGCTGGAGCCAGGAGCAGAGAAGATGGCCGCCGTGACGCTGGGGCCAGGATGGAAGGAGATAACGGCCACCGTGGCCATAACGCTGGGGCAGAGAGCGGAGGAGATAACGCCCGCCGTGGCTGTGAAGCTGGAGCTGGGAGCGGAGGAGAAGTTGGTTGCAGTGGCCGCGGCAGTGGCCGTATCAAGGAAGCTGCTGATGGCCATGACGATCGCGACACTTGAGCAGGGAGAGCTCTTCTTAAGTGCGATTTTTACTTCTGCGTAGGACCTACGCCGTAGCCTACGTACGTAGACGACGCTGTCGTGAACATTTATGGTTCTGCGTTGAGAGTATGCGTCGTACTGCAATTACACCGCCGAAACGCTAGTTGGCTCTTTGTGTTTTCACGGGTTTGCTCTTCTTCGCCGATGTTTTGTGTGTATGCTAGTGTTTGCAAACGACAATGAAAGCTGATCGCATCTTAATGGAGTTGGAGCTGATCGAAACAGAAAAATGTGTAATCCGTTATATTATTAACCTTACTTTCATGTTAGAAGTTAAACAGATGTTATATTAAACTTAAGTCTTGTCCACATTTTGGATTTTTATGTGTGTTCATTTAGATATTGTTGAAAAAAGTATACTTTTCAAAGGGTTTCATTTACGCAGAGCACATACATAGATGTCAAAACTGTGTATTGAAATGATACCCTGATAGAATATCATATTTTGTCATGGACAACTCACCCTATTAATTGTTTAGTTAAAAATGAAACGAAATGCAACCAAGATCTGGAATTGTCACAATTTTGTTCTTTATTTGCAAAAGAGTCAAAGAACAGAATATGTAAAAGTGCAAACTATGTATAGATGAGTATACAATGCAGTATTAACACAAATATAAAACTTTCAAAAAACCAGTAACAATAAAAGATAAAACTATAAAGCCAATAAAATGCAAAAGATCGTGCACAGTGTTTATAAAGTGCGAAGTGCTTCATGTCTTTTGCTGACAGTCTTCCAAACCGACGTTAGAGGAAATCTCTCTCCAAGAATTCGCCGCCATCT
Source organism: Triplophysa rosa (assembly GCF_024868665.1). Lineage (NCBI taxonomy): Eukaryota > Metazoa > Chordata > Actinopteri > Cypriniformes > Nemacheilidae > Triplophysa > Triplophysa rosa. The sequence continues at coordinate 5,560,744 of NC_079914.1, forward strand.
GACAGTCTTTATAGTCCGCCGAAGAGGAGTCATACAGATGCGTGCATTTCCGAACCTCTTCAATCAGACGCTCAGTAACTTGGTCGATGTCGATGCTCGCCATGTTGTTCTTTTGTGGACTCTGAACTTGCCGGAAGAAGACGCCAGAGAAGAAGACGCCAGAAATGCGTAAAAGGAAGTACGATGCTGCCAAACCGACCAATCACAGCGCTTGCGGTCCGCGTAGGGTCCGCGTTGAGTTGACGCGTTGTTACATTTTTGGAGAGGTGCGCGTCAGGCTACGGCGTAGGGTACCCACAGGGTACGCGGCTCTGCGTAGGCTACGCCGTAGGTTACGGCGTAGGTCCTACGCAGAACCATAAATTGGGCTTTATGGCCAGTCGTTGTTGCCGTGCAATTACGGGAAATCCATTTCGCCAGACACATGCCAACGCTATCACGGTCACTGTGGTGGAGGCAGCGAGCGGGCTCCTGGCTGTGCTCGGTAGTGGTGGGCCGATCGATCCTGAAGTATCGATACTTTCGATACTGAGGTTGTATCGAAAAGGATCGATCCTAACATAAAAATATCGATAGTAATGTGTTTTTAGTTTTTACTACTGATTTTATTTATTTACTAATGTAGCTAATAATTGTATAATGAAGAAAAACTATTTCCCATACAACTAGTTTTGCACAAGTTGCTCCTCCTGTCCTGCTGTGTTTTGTAGTCCGCTATCACGTGACTCAGCAGCGCCAAGCGCAAGAACGCAGACGCTGCTGCAGCCAGCGAAAAGAAGAGGAGCATCGTGTGGAGTTTTTTCACCTCGGTGAATAAAAACACTGCGAACTGCGATGTATGGCAGTGGGCCTTTGCGGGTAAAAAGCCAAAGATTGAAAGTACTTTATTATTTAAGCACTTTATTTACTTTGTGTCTCAAACAATTGTGTGCACTTTGTTTATAAATTCACTTAAAAAAGTGTAATGAAAGGGAAACATGTTAATTTGTTCTATTATTTTGTCTAAACATAACACTGAACAAAAACGGAAAAGCAGTTTTAAAATCTTTGTTCTTGAGTAATAATTTTGTGCACTTTGGTTTTTTTTAAAGCTAGAGAAGTAGTACTGGGATAACGAGAAATTGTTTTGTTATATATCGTTTTTCTGTTCTGTTAATCTGTTATTGTTACTATTTTCCAGTAATAATTTGGTGCAAAGTTCATGTTTGCAAATTCGATTACAGGAATAAATAACTAAATAAATAGATTTATTTGGTTTAAATGATGTCCAGTGTTTTAACATCTACATGATTAATTAGCCTACAGGCACATTAAGAGCACAAATCACAAAATATTTTAGTGGTCATGAAAATGTATTCAGATTTAGCATATTAATGATGCATTCATCTGATAAATCATGACATTTCATCTACAGGAAAGTAAATGTAAGTTCAAGTGAATGCTTTTTAAAAGTAAAAAGTATTGGTATCGGTATCGAAATCGGCAATACTGGCCCTGTGTTTACTTGGTATCGGATCGATACAAAATTTGACAGTATCGCCCACCACTAGTGCTCGGTCTGTGCGTGAATATTGGAGTGGGCTCGTGGGAAGTCTCGCGGTGTTTTGCGATCAGACTGAGCGAACACACAACAGTAGGCGTAACGTATAATAGACGGAAGCGCAAATAATGCTTGGTTTACAAAAGCATTTTAAAAAAGAGAGAAGTTTCTGACTTCGGACTCTCGAGTATTTGTACGATATTCATCGATTCATAATACTGTGGCACCATGATCATTGGGTATGTTTAATGAATTCTGAGTAAAATGTTATAGATCGTTAAAGATGTCATAGTTGTTAGCATTGAATAGCTAATGCATTTTCCCTTTTACGAATTGTATCTATATAAAGAACTTTTAACTATGCTCAGGTTAAAGTTACGGGCTAAATATGCTTTTGCAATAGCCTTAAGTCACAGCTTTATACATTTTCTCTTTAGCATTTGTGTTAATATAGTTTTGACTGGGTTAAGTTTAGTGTTAAGAAAGCGCACAGTACCAAAGAGGAAGACCAACCATGTGAAAATCTATAGCCCTGTTTTAGCATTTGAGGGGAACATAAGTTTGGTGATAGTTTTGTATGAAGCTATAAGTCTATGATCGTGATGTTGCTTTGCTAGTACTATATTATTTTAGCAGCTACAGAAACGTGTTTTCTTTGATTTTTTCTGTAGTTGTTGGTTCATCTGTGTATTTGTACTGCTGAAAAACATCTGCACTGCTGATACAGGTGAGCAACAGAGTTTGAAAGTTTTTTTCAGGCCACTTGCAAAAACACCAGATCAAAACAAGTCTTTCTCTTATTTCAGTGTATTCACAGGACAACATTCAAGGGTTTACTGGATGCTTCGTTTTTTTGCCATGTAAGTCAAGTAAAAATGATCAGAACCTTCTGGATATTAATGTGCTTTGGAGATATAATGGCAGCACAAATGTCTTGGCCATCATTAATGGTGAAGCTTCTGTAGAGCATCAGAAGCTCAAGTACAAGAACAGAACTCAAACTTTCCCTGATCAGTACACGGACGGAAACTTCACCTTAAAACTCAACAATCTCACACACACTGATGCAGGAACGTACCAATGCTACATCACACACTCTTCTGAACGTGTGACGGTACAGCTGCTTGTTATTGGTATGTAAAAAACATTTTGTTACATAAAATAATGTTACCAATGTTTTCTTAAAGTCTGAAAGCAGGAATTGATTGCCTAAATGTCTAAAAGTTAACTTGATTAATATTTATTTAACACAGAATCACCAGAAGAAAAGTCATCCGATGTAGGAGGAAAGAGGACCATATTCATTCCTGTGATTTGCGTTTCCCTGTTTATTGTTATTATATTATATGTATAGTAATTGCCACAGTGATGATAAGGGGTTATAAATCCTCTAGTTTAGAAGTATCTGCTACTGGAGCGTGCATGTCCTGCCCAGTTTGGTTCAAACAGATATCAAACTCACCTGAAGCAACCAATCAGAATAATCCGGATTACGCAGGGATCCCCTCTAACATATAAGAACAGTGGCACTGATGCCGCAAAGTAAAAGTTCTGTAAATGTTGGCTCAGGTACCTGATTTACAGGCTCAGCCTACCTGCTTACTGGGCCTCCACCTTCCTGTCTTTAGTGACAATTCTTACTATATACCTCCTCTACCCCAACTATTATATCCCACCTTCATATTCCATCATTTCAGAAAACCACATTAGTTTATCATTATTTCTTTTAAGACTGAATGGTTTTGTAAGAGTATTCTGTCGAAATGGGTCGCAGCTCATGTCATGTTCATCGTAATAACCTAGGGTGCTACTGAGCTTATTAAGATGCTCTGAATTCCAGATGTCCACAAGGTAGATTGCTAAAATTTCATTTCCTGTGCTACATTTCAGAACTGTCTGTTTGTTAATCAATGGACTCAGAAGTTCATCACTATGCTTTTGCACAGGGTCCATAGATGCGATCCACTGGTCCAGCTGGAATTCTTTTCCATTTGTTTTTAATGTTTTTTTGTATTTCTGACTAGACTGCGTGACAAATGGCTGCTGAAGTCATATTAATAAAATTAAAAGACCATGACATATAGTATAATATTTCTTCTCCTTCTGTCCTCATTCTGCTTTTGAAAAATTCTATATTCACGCTAGCAGAATTTTTGTGCCTGCAGCTCAAACTAACAACAAGAACTAACTGGCCTTCTCTTATTACCTGAATCACATTTTAAGTTGAAAGTATTTATACCCACACTGTTATTCACAGTAATTCTAAAAGTATTTTCTCATGGTTCGTCGTTTATTGTTTTGTTTAAGAGTTGATTTTCTTTGTTGATTTTCTCTCCTTTATCTTAAATGTGTGCTCTCACTGTGCGTGCGTGCGTGTGTGTGTGCGTGCGTGTCTTTGTGTGTACGCGTACTTGTCTGTGTTTGTATATTTCATGATAGCTCTCAATTATATTGTTGAATGGCTATAATTAATGTTAAAATAATCAATTTAATAGAGACATCAGTTACAGTACTAATATCAAAATGTTTTCTTTCATTCATAAAATGACGCTGTTAAAGAAATATGTTGTTTCTACATCAATTTGAAGATTAAACGTGAAATTATTAAAATGTAAAAGTATATTTTAAAATATTATTGTTATGTGTGATTAATCACAGAAAATGTGTGATTAATCCGATTAATTTTTTTAATCGATTGACAGCACTAATTAAAATCAATTAACAGATTTTTTCAGTAGGACATATAAAAAATAGATAAAACAGCAAGCAAGCAAACTTTACTCATAAAGCACTTTACAGCACCGAAGTGGACCAAAGTGCTGTACAGAAAAATAAATAAATAAAAGCTTATACAAACATGAGATATAAATACATCACATACACTAAAACAATGTCAACATCAGGTTTTAAAAGCCAAGGAGAAAAGATGTGATTTGAATGAACAAAGCGAAGAAGCCTGTCTAATAGACAGGGGGAAATCATTCCACAATTTAGGAGCCGCCACAGCAAAGGCAAGGTCCCCTCTCATCTTATGTTTTGTTTTAGGCACCTAACAGTTTATCAGCTGACCTGAGAGAACGGGTGGGCATATGAGGGTGTAGCAGCTCAGAAATGTAGAGTGGGGCAAGACCATTTAGCACTTTAAAAAGAAGTGGCTTATCTTGGCCAGCTGCCTCAGTTGGAAAAAGCTTGATTTAACGACTGCCTTGATCTGGCTGTCGAACTTAAGGTTGGAGTCAATTTTGATACTTGTGCTGTTAGCATAGTAAAAACTGTTGCTAAAACGTTATTTTTTCATGGTAAAGACTGACATTTTCACAGAATTGCCCTGATGCTCATTAGTGTTGTACCGTTGTGTTTAGTTCTAATATTCCAACCAACAGCCAGCCTTTGACGGACATAATAACATGTATAAGGGGTACTTGAATTTTGGGTAATTGTAAAACATGCCAAAAGCAATACAAATGCTTTTGGCATAGTTCATTAACTTCATCTCTTACTTCTGTGCTTGGAACCCACAATGGGGGAAAACACTACAAACCAAAACAAGAGACAAAACTAAAAACTTCCTCGAGGGGAATAAAACAAGGTCCAAGGTAAATGTAAATTGTAAATAATAAATCCAACAAACGAAGAGAACAGGGTAATCCACAGGTAAAAGACACGGGCAGGAACCACATGGACAGGATACGTGAAGGAGGATATGGGAAGGAATGAACCGACAAGGTGTGAGGGAAACAGGGACACTAGGGAAACGTTAACGAGGGGAGATAGCACAGGGACGGTGAAGGACAGGTGACAAGACTTAAACACTAATGGGCACAGACTGGACAGGTGAACGGGATGACACTAACGGGGAGCTGACGGAGATACAAGGGGGCGGGGCTAGAAGACGCGACACCGGAGAGAGAGCATGGCATTACAAAATCAAAACAATGCCATGCCCTTCTCTCCACATAAAACACATGGGTCTGACATGATCCTGCCACAAGACCTGAAAACCAAGACAAGGAGAGGACATGACACAACTATCCCGGAAAGATCATATTGAGACTCTCTGCAACAGAACAAGGCAAAGAATCTACTTCCTTCGACGTCTTAAGTCCTTTGGAGTAAGAAGACAGATTCTCTTGCTATTCTTTAGGTCTGTGATTATGAGCATGCTGCAATACTGAAATTCAACATGATATAAAAGTTTATCTGTGATGTTACGAACCAAGTTGTTCACTCAAATTAAAATCTGTTCAGAAATTGTTGGTCAGCCCTTAGAAAAGTTATATGATTCAGCTTATCATAACATATTGGTAAGACTAGCAAACAACATAGTCTCTAACATTAATCATGTCCTAAATAGGGAATTTGAACTATTACCATCAAATAGGACAGTGGTTCTCAAACTTTTTTGGCTTAAGTACCCCTTTTTATGATTTTTTCAAGCAAGTACCCCTTGACCAGACAACAACATTTTGCTTTAAAATACAATGAAATGAGAGTCAGACAATTATTATATCTGATGCCCCCGAGCAGGTTCATTGCTTATAAACATTTCTGTATGTAGCTTTATGCAACTATGTAAATCTCTTAAGTATTAGGAATAACAGTTAAAGGTAAATCGGTGTTTTTCAGTTCAGTAAAAGTTTATTGTGATCAACAGTTTGAAAAACTCGTACGATGCTTCGAGTGCTTTTGCTGATGCACTTGTGGCTTTTTTCATGTTTTCTTGGCATGGTGTAAATTCATGAAATTTTCTTCTGAAAAACTCCAGTGAGTTCCCGACCTGATTTGGGTGTTTAGTCCGGAGATGCCGTTGAAGATGAGCTGGCTTCATTGCGCTGTTATAACAGCTCACCGCATTAAAATCACAGGAGGAGCTTGTCCTCTTTTAAGAAGCCACCTGTCCATTTTATCGCGACCTCTCCTAACTTACATTATTTCGCGCCCAGACACTGCTCCTGATTCCGGGTCCGGGTTTTTCAGGCCAAGTCATATTCCTTTAACCAATAGCGTTTTAAAGGGACATGTTTTGAACCCCTTTACGTAGTATTGCCAGTTTGCGTATTTTAAAAGCCATTTTTAATCTATGAAAAAAATTATACTTACCTAGACAAATAATCAACCATCTATAACTTTTCAGTGCATTTTTTATTTATCTTATAAGACCAAACAATGTTTTCTGAAATTCTTAATAATTAACAGAAAAAAAGAACAAAATAAAAACCACTAAAGACCAAAAATGTTGTTTGTATTCGAGTGCTTTTCACTTTTTCTGCCTTTTAGCAGTGAAACCATATTCCTGAAACTTGGCTACACCTGACACCCGTTTCAGTGTTTGACAAGCTACATGACTAGTTTCAGTGTTTGACTAGCTACAGTGACTAGTTACAGTGTTTGACAAATTTAAATAAATAAATTAACAGAAAATGAAAACCAGATTAGAATTTCATTATACACTAACTGCGTGCACAATATGATGCCAAAATGTAAAATAAAATGAAATCTTTTACTTTCTTCATTTTTACACTGACAATGCGTCTGTCCCTGTCAAAGATGTTTTTTGGTATGACAGCTGAACTTCAAGGAATTTAAACAGGCGCATCATTTAAAACATGCATTATAACATAGTGCAGCACTTTGTATAACGATTGGCTCATAATCATAATGAATGAAGTACGCGGGGCTGATTTAAACACATATGAGCCGCTCTTGTGATACCATAAGCGAATTGGTCTGCGCACAGCGCGCGTGAGGTTAAACACATCTTATCAACCTCAAACCGAACATTACGATGGATTCTATTGTGCTGAGAAAGATCGCTTTGTTTATGTTTTCTTAAAAGCAGTCACAGTGTAATGATGATAGCGTGCTCGGGTGCGGATGGTAATGTACAGTGTAAGAGCAGGTCAGCGGCGGAGTGGGGACAATCGCGCTCCGGCATGTTTCAGGGCACGCTAGAGATACGGGCTCTCCAATGCTTTAGTTTGTTCGTCTGTTAACTTATCAGAGATGCAGAACACCACACAACAATTTTCGGTATTGCACCAGGCACAGTCATCGTCATCATTACAAAGCGCTAAGGCCAAGCGCCTGACAAGGTCTACACACGTTCGTTCGAATAAACGGATATGACGTTTTTTGTGGGCGTTCCCAGTAATGCAGACGCTCGTCCACACCCACTAATTAACATGTAATTTGCATGACCGTGAACAAGAAAAAGAAAATGAAAACGAAAATGAAATAAAAGAGAAGAGAAAATAAAATAAAATGAAAATCAAAGTTTACATTTTAATTTGAATTGTGTCAGTATTATTGCGTGAACATTAATAAAACCTTTGTANCTAGCTATAGTGACTAGTTTCAGTGTTTGACTAGCTTTTCCAAGGCGAACGTTAAGAAGGTAGCCTATCACTTTAACTTTCCATGGCGACACGCCACTGCTTATCACGTGACACACCGCAGAGCCACAGCAGCAGAAGAATTGAGTGATCTTAACAATTGCTTAAATTGCAGATACTGTGTCTGATCTGAATAAAACATATCCGTCAAATTACATTTGAGGAGATTGTTATTGCCGCTTCCATGAATGTTCTAATCACACCGGTGTGATCGTACGCGGCAAAGGGTTAACAACATTATGAAAAGTGAATTTAAGACATTGAGGACAGGCTGGAACCCTGCAATTAACGGAAATCCATCGTAGCAACGGAGAACTTTAATCCATGATATAAAAATACTATTTCATAATTTATTGATTTTCATATTTTATTCCTAAATGTCAGTTTCTCTCACGTACCCCCTGCGTACCCCAAAGTACCCCCATTTGAGAACCACTGCCTCTAAACTACGCAAAAACCTGATGACGCCTCTGCTGCGTGCAGTACTCAAAACAAGCAACAGAAAAAAGAAGAATATGTCCAATCATAGCACTGAGTTCTTCCCCCAAATAGAAAGCGGCGATGATTGACACGTCCTATGGCCTATCAATCAATAACAAGAGTCAGCAAATCGGCAGAACCACAAAATCCTGCGTGATCCCCTTCCACCCACACGTTCTGACGCATTGTTTTAAATGAGGAGTCAAGACGTCTTCTGAGCTCTAAGGTAAACGGATTAAGAGCTGTAATCGGGCCTTAAAAGTTAGGCCCGACAGTGCCCGAGCCCGACAGAATTCGGCCCGAGCCCGACAAGTACATTTCGATTGACAGCTTTTTAAAAGCCCGAACCCGTTTACAGCCCGACATTAGGCTATTCAAATGTGCGCACGCGCACAGCTTTTTGTCAAGAATGAATCATTTATACATGTTTTAACATAATTTATTAATGACTAACGTAGGCTATAGGCCACTTGGATGTTGGAACAAAGAAATAATTAAGTCCTCTGTAACATCGTAACATCTCACATATCCCACTGGCTCATTATTCTCATTATGCACATGGTCAAAACTTTTCCACACCTCAGACTTTGCTTTAGTTACTGGTGCAACCAAAACGTAATCGCCAGAGGCAAGCCTCCGTTTCACCTCCTCAGCCAACCCGTTCTCACTCCCGACTCGTCACATATTTACGCTCAGTCAGCGCCCCACGGCGTCACATTTGAACGCGCAGAGTACCCCTTTGGCGTTGTTTTTCGACGAACAGGGAACTGCGTTGCTGTTTTCTAAATGCAACAGACCGAGATGCGTGCAATTCTTAGCATTTCATAATTATTTATGGTTTTAATATTTTGTAGCACCTAACCCCAACCTCACCCTAAACCTAACCCTAACCACTTCTCAGCCATATAAAACACAACACGCGAATAAAAGTACAGTCACAGGTATTTATTACACAAACTGACCAAAAGCATTACAAAATAAAACAAACAACTTGTTTCGCATACCTTTTTGCACCAAAGCCTCACGATAACATTGCAATGGAGATGCCGTGCGTGTCCGTGAATACATGAACTCGGCTGAGGCTCCCATTCAAAAGATAAACCGGAACAGCTAGATGCAGTCGGTTGCGGGAGCCAATACCGTTTCACGTTCAAAGCCAACGAAATGACGCGATCGGACACGAGACACGGGAAAGCCAATGGCATCGAAGCTGACGTAACTTCCTCTGGCGGCAAATTTTGAACGTCGTTCTTCACTGGATTTGAGATTTACGGCGGACGGTGATCGCTTTCGCATCTGTTCCTCATACAAATCGATCGTTTCGCGTTGATACCCTTGAAATATCTGTATTTTTGAACGACATTGTGACTGCTTGTATTATGTGTTTTATATTACGATAAATAAACTGTTTTAAACATTCAATAAACATTACTTGCTCAAACTGTCTGAATAGTGTCATGTAAATGCAATTATCCTGGCCATTAAACTTAAATTAAACCCCGAAACATCATCATTGCAAATTATATCTAATATACATTTTCATAATGACGGTGAAATTCGCGTGCCCTTCACGTCGAAAAACGACGCCAAAGGGGTACCCTGCGCGTTCAAAAGTGATGCCGAAGGGCGCTGACCGAGTCGGGAGTGAGAATGTGTTGCAACCCTCAGCATCCATTTTTGCATCTTTGTCGCGCTAATCGGAACGCATCACATGACCGCTCATTTACCGCGCAAGCCCGAGCCCGTGTAAAATGATAGAAATTAAGCCCGAACCCGTCGGGTCACGTCGGGTCCGTCGGGTTCTGGCAAAGATCTTCAGCTCTAAGGTAAACGATCGCGTGGATGTGGAAAGTTGAAATATTGAATTAGCTTAATCCTATGCAGTCGATGATCTCGCGGGCTCATTTGATAACGTGCACTTGCCCGCAAGATGCGCTAACATTATTTCTGATTTATAAATGAGCGCTCACGAAAAGTTACCATGATTTTACCAAGTACCATAGGCGCCGATTGCGCTGGTGGATTCTCACACTCAATAACGTGCACTTATATCTGCGAGAGAGCATCGAGTTTTGGTCACAAAAACGTCGTGCCGGTGGCGCCGCTCTCTTTCAGTAAAGGGAATCCGCGTGACAGCGGAGCGGATTGAATGCACTGCAAAATCGAGCTCTCGATAATTGTCAATAAAATAAAACGTCATATGCAAACTTTTGAGATTACTTATTTATTCACGTTTATAATTATTAAAGTAGATTATGGCAGGCTGGCAAAAAATGTAAGTGCATGTGTGCAGCATAGAAAGTTACCAAGAGGTGTTTGTTTGCGCGTGTGCGTGCGGCTGGAATGGGGACTAACTGCCACATGGAAAACATTACTGATGCTCTGTTCAGAAAGGCCAAATCAGCGACCTATGAAACAAAGCAGTCAAGAGCAAGTGCCACTGCAAGTAAATGTGATTGATATACTGTAGGTGCGGTTCTGTTGATTCAGCGCGTGTTTTGCAACATAAATAGTTACTGTACATACACAGCTGAATGTGCTTTGGTTCCCATCCAGCACAGGTTCCACACGTGACCCACGTTGGCTTTATCTATCAAGTCTACTTTGTAGATTAATTTAGGATTCTAATCGGTTAAATATGACTTAATCGTGGCGCTTAACATGACGTCACAGAAGACAAGCTCTGTCACTAATCCTGAAACAGTACACGCAATGGAGTGGCTCAGAGATGACGTATTTTTGTAGGCTAACCCGGAAGTAAGTGCCACACTGGTTCCCTGGACCGAAAGCCTATGCATTTTTTCTTAGACTTTTTTCAATATCGCAAAAAATAATATCTGTGATTAACAAATGTTCACAATGTTTACACGTCAAGATAATATTTACAGATTAACACAATATTTGCTATTTTGAAGCCTAAATACAGTCGCCAGAAGTAAAAAGCTAACACAAGGCTATAAAAAGACTATACACTATGGTCGCTCGATATCAACGTCACCACCACCAAACCCCTGACAACTTTCTCAAACTTTTTTAAAAATGTGTTCTCTGGCAAGTAATTACTCCGTGAATGAATCCCCAACAATGTTTTAGACATTTGTTGCATTATTTGTGAGATTTATATGCGCGATGAGTGACGTCTGAGGCGGTAGTCAAAGGCGGTAGTCGCTTTTAGCAACTTGTTAGCAACCGCCGTTTTTTAAAGACACAATAAAGGTAAAAAAAATCACAAGCGGGTTATAACTGGTGTGTCATAGATTAAAACATGAAAATATGTAGAGTTTTTGTTAGCTGCAGACCTTATTTCAGGCGATTTACCAAGAACCCATTAAAAAAAACCCATAGACTTTGGGGCAATGGAATCGAAAGTCTTAAAATGCGAACTCGCTTCCGGGGTTTGCATACAAAATATGTCATCTCTGCGGTACTCAATAGACAAAAAAAATAAGAGTAGACATTGCGGAATGCAGAATTAAATATATTTAATATTATTTAATAAAAAACATATGTCTGTATCGGCACATCCCAAAGGATCCATTTTATGTTCTTTGTCAGTCCAAAAGTGCCTTTTGAGTGATGGTTTGTCGGAGGTCACTATTACTAATTGGGCCTATTTGGAACTATTGGTAGGAATAAACAAAAAAAAGCTTTCTCAAAATTGATGACAAGTATTTTTTAAATTCACTAAATGCATGAGGGTCGAAGCTTAAATGGGGTTTAAAAACATTTAAAAAAAATAATACAACTTTAAATTTAGTAATTTTCTGTTCAGTACAAAGTGTCCTGTCTAAGCTTAATTTAATTTTAATGTCTACAATGTTACAAAAAATGTTGTCAGACATATTTACAACAACAATCATTTGAAGACAAATTAAACAAGGATCCCAATGTAGCCCCCAAATACATTAATTGTAATTTTACATCTTTTTAGTTTTTCAATATCGTTTAAATAACTCTGTTTTACCAATTTGTCAACAAGGAGTTTTTGTAAGGAAGTAAAATTCCTTTAAAATTGTATATGAACACAGACACTCTCTTACGTATTCTAAGTACTACAGGTCTACGGGGTGCCTTTTGATGATGTCACAGAGAATGTTAAATACTGTAACTGTCAGTTTTATGGTTTTATAATAGTTTCCTGATCCTGTTACACTGAATTACCTCTACCAAACTGCGTATTTGGGGCCATTTTTACTTAAGAAAAACAATAAAACGGAGCCTATGCTTATTTGAACATGCCAATAAATCACATTTATTTATCCTATTTTTATTCAAATATGAAATTGTACTATCAAATTATACTCAATCACAGTTTTACAGTTTGAAACTGTCATGGTTCTGCCCCACTTGTCTTGCTTTTCTTGACCTAGTGGCAGAACCATGAAGAACCTCTTGTTTTATGTGGAGAGAGCAGTTTTATTGGCCCGTATCCGGTCCTTGTTGTGTCGCACTTTGAATTACTTATTGTATTATTAGTTCATGCCCCACACCTGTTCCCCTCTTGATTTGTTCCCTTTATTAAGGTCCCTGTGTTTTCTGTCTGTTGGTTCATTGTACTCTGTCGTGTTTCGTGTGGGTGAGTTCTTGTCCTGTTAAGTGTAGCTTAGTCCTTGTCCTGTTAAGTGTAGCTTAGTCCTTGTCCTGTTAAGTGTAGCTTAGTCCTTGTCCTGTTAAGTGTAGCTTAGTCCTGTGTAATATGTTGTTAATGTTATTTTTAGTCTTGTTTAGTGTAGTTAGTCTTTGTTCTTATTATACCCTTGTTTTCCCCCTCGTGGGTTTTTGTTTTGTGTGTTTTATTATTTATTAAAAAGCCTTGTTTAACCCCTTACCCGCTGTCTGCGTCTGGGTCCTCTCTCCTTGTCTCACCTTACCCGAGAACCGTGACAGAAACTATTCACCAAGTTTTTAAATGTGTATTAAAGTAAGCATTTAAATTAGTGCTGTCAATCGATTAAAAAAATTAATCGGATTAATCACACATTTTTTCTGTGATTAATCAAGATTAATCGCACATAACTATTATATTTTAAAATATACTTTTGCATTTTAATAATTTCACATTTAATCTTCAAATTGATGTAGAAACAACATATTTCTTTAACAGCATCATTTTATGAAAGCTAGCATTTTGATATTAGTACTGTAACTGATGTCTCTATTAAATTGATTATTTTAACATGAATTGTAGCCATTCAACAGTATAATTGAGAGCTCATGTAGGAAACATACAGGAATTGAAGGACACTTTACAGTCTTTATTAATGCTAAATTATAAATTAAATGCAGAAGAATTCTCATTAAAGCTACAAAATCACATTGATTTCTTCTTTTATTTTGTTCTTTGATTAACATTAGTGACAGGAGTCAGAGCAGCACGTTTAAGAGCGCGGCCCCTTTAAGAGCTGTCTCAGTACGCAGATCTGACCGTCACCGCACTCCCATTTTCACAACACTTTGCATTCATTTAAGGTTTTATTTTACACTTTGAAGTCTGTGCTTAAGAAAATGCTAGACAAAACGGGCTTTCTGACATAATCTTGTGTGGTTTTATCCATTCAAGCACGAAAGAGAACTTAACACGGATGCTCTGTCTGACAGAGATTCACCGACGCAGCCTTCAGCCCGTGACTGTTTACACCAGACTGGACCTCGCGTTGCGTTTTGCCGCGTCCCACAGTTTAGAAGCTGTCTATCTCCATTGAACGCGTCAAAGCAACTGTTTCAAATCGCGCTTAAGTGGTTTAAAAGCCTGTACACGAATAAGAGCGTGATTACATAATGTAACGCTAGACAAAGGATGTCAAAACAAACGGATGCTGCGTTAATTGCGATAAATATTTTCTCACGCGTTAATTTGAAAAAATTAATCGCATGCGTTAACGCGTTAACGTTGACAGACCTAGTAAAATATGTTCTTGAACATTAACGTTGACATTTTACGTGGCATTTAATGTTTTCTATGTGTATATACTTCACTTTTGTGAATTTAATGTGTAAAAGAGGGCTCTCATCTTGATCCAGAATGAAGAAAAAGTGGGTGATGAGTTACTTAACTTCTACAGGAATGATACAAACATACACAGATATAGGCCTACGAAGAAACATACAAAGAAATTAATACAACTCAGTACACTGTAAAAAATGATTTGTTGTTTTTTGTTGTTTCAACTTAAAAAAATAAGTTACCTTGTTGCCTTAAAATTTTAAGTTAGTTCAACTTAAAAATATTAGTTCACTTAATGAATTTGTTGCAAACTCGTTGTGTTGACTAATATTTTTAAGTTGAACTAACTTAAAATTTTAAGGCAACAAGGTAACTTATTTTTTTAGGTTGAAACAACAATATTTTTACAATAGATTGTCAAAATTAAGGGTAAAACAATAAGGGACAATTTTTATGAGCTTTTTTCACAGCCATTATTACATATTTAGTAAATATAGCAAAATAAAGCGTTGGTCGATAATCAAAGCATGCCACTATATCTAATCTAGAGTTGAGTGATTACTTGCAAGATGAATATAATGTTGAAAGATCTAAGTCATCATCCAAACTAGTATGGAATAACACAAAACATACTTTATTTATACAGAATGATGTGAATGTTGATATGTTGATGTTTACAAAGTATAATCAGAATGTGTTTTAGTATGTCTAAAAGAGAGTTAAGACTGCACATCGTATTTCAGAAAAAAAAAATTTCAACACTGTTTCTGTCACAACTGTTTTTGTATCTTGGTTTTGGTCTTCAGGGTTCCCTTTTATGGGGACTGTGAACGCAGGCCAGCTAGTGAAAGCTGGCAGTGTGTAACCTCACCCCCGACCACACAGAGCCGCGAATACTGCGGTCTTTAGCCTCCTCGTTAAAGCGCCCGTCTCCTATCCGAACCTTTTCTGGTTCGAGGCCCGTGCTGTGCGAGTGGGACCGGTTACAACTGTAACATGCTGGAGTCGTGTATGACCTCGAGGAGTGCTGTGCTGTGCATGACTATGGAACGAAGTAGCTATCTGTGGGATTAATTAAAATCATGTCACCCCATTCACCAGCAGAGGTCATTGTCACCATATAATTGATCCCATCTCTATGACAGCCTTTTCACTAATTTGCACTCCCTTTATCAGGTTTTCATTCAATACATGCTCGCTTTGCATTTGCATTTATTAGTGAACCAAGTGTGTTCATACTGTATCTCGTGTACCTACTTATAAAAAGACTGAGACTTGCAGTGTGTGTAAATGAAACTATAGATCACACATAAACAGATGTTACAATGTTAAACTCATAGACTGTGAGGTGTAAGGGTTTCAGCACCAACACAACAGACAGCTCTATTACAACTTGGTCCATCGTTATGCATAACGTTAGTGCATAGGCTAATTTTCTGCAAGAATTCACATGTTTATAGTAAATTTGTGGTAACGACGTGGGAAATATGTTAAACTTAAAAGAACACCACTGAAAGTGTATAACAAAAATGTTTTTACAATTTATTTTTCACATTTGCCTTTTCATTTTCAAATTGGCAGTCTTGCCTCGAGATTTTAGTGAAAATGAAATGTCAAATCACCAATTGCATTTTCTTTTTCAATTTGACAGGGACAACGCATTGTCAGTGTAAAAATGAAAATAAAATAATTTCATTTTATTTTTCATTTTGGCACATATTGTGCACGCAGTTGTGTATAATGAAATTGCTAATCTGGTTTTCATTTTCATTTTCATCGTTTAATTAATTTATTTAAATTTGGCAGGATTTGCCTCCCATAGACCAGACAACAACATTTTGCTTTAAAATACAGTGAAATGAGAGTCAGACGTTATTATATCTGATGCCCCCGAGCAGGTTTATTGCTTATAAACATTTCTGTATGTAGCTTTACGCAACTATGTAAATCTCTTAAGTATTAGGTATAACAGTTAAAGGTAAATCAGTGTTTTTCAGTTAAGTAAAAGTTTGTTGTGATCTTTCTTTCAACAGTTTGAAAAACTCGTACGATGCTTCAAGTGCTTTTGCTGATGCACTTGTGGCTTTTTTCATGTTCTCTTGGCATGATGTAAATTCATGAAATTTTCTTCTGAAAAACTCCAGTGAGTTTCCGACCTGATTTGGGTGTTTAGTCCGGAGATGCCGTTGAAGATGAGCTGGCTTCATTGCGCTGTTAGCTAACAGCTCACTGCATAAAAAGCACAGTGCTGAGGGAGGGTTATGTGAAGTAGATGTAAATCCCATCCCTATGTCTTCATCACGAAACTGGTGGTATTTTGAGGCTCTTTTTTTTCTTCTTTTTAGCATGATCGTCTTCTGTTGGAGGAGCTTGTCCTCTTAAGAAGGCACCTGTCCATTTTATCGCGACCTCTCCTAACTTACATTATTTCGCGCCCAGACACTGCTCCTGATTCCGGCTCAATAAATAACTAATAAATTGAAATGCGTTTTAAATTTATGAATTTATTTTTAATGCATCTTTGTGTAGTCCTAATTTCATATAAAAATACTATTGTATTGATAATTTATTGATTTTCAATATTTTTTCCTAAATGTCAGTTTCTCTCACGTATCCCCTGCAGTACCCCAAAGTACCCCTGGGGGTACGCTTACCCCCATTTGAGAACCACTGCTATACACCATTCGTCCAAACGAGGTTGATAAAGTGCTGGAACGGATTAATAGAGAATAAGAATTATACAGTATTTAAAGTATTTATTTCATTCTGCTGTAGATAGCACATACCTTGTACTACAATAGTCTATTCTTATTTTTGACTTGTACATATTTACATACACACATAGCTTTACTCTCTATATCTTTATTTTATGTTTATTGTATTGTATTTCTTCATTTTTTATACCCATAGGCCCTTATTTAAATCATCTGTGTACTGTATTCTATTGTGTTATGGTCTTTGTGTACTGTTGTTGCTGTTTCTGTGTAGCCTACTGGATGCTCCTGTCACCAAAACAAATTCCTTGTATGTGCAAACATACTTGGCAATAAAGCTCTTTCTGATTCTGATTAAACAAAATTAAATATTAAAGTCTAAAAATGTAATTTTAATAATTTATGTTACATATTATTTTGTTGATGTTATAAACTGAGAGATTTGAAGGGACTGCTGTGCCTGAAAGAGCTCTGTAACGTTACTACATGTTATGATTTTTTTTGCGTCTGACTGTTGCTGTGTTTGTTTTATGCACACAGCTAACCTTCTGCTTCTGTACGGTGATACATAAAAGACCAAGAAAGGTTGTTGTTTACAGTGTGCAAGTACTCTATAAAGAGTTAAAGGTGATAAAAAATAAATGTTGTTGAATTTAAACTAATTGTATATGCATTAAAGTATCTTTTTTGCACCACAGTCATACGGGATAAAGTAACCCAGTACCTCAGAGATGACGTATTTTTGTAGGCAGTACACTGTAAAAAAAAACATGTGTAATATACGGTAAAATACCGGCAGCTGTGGTTGCCAGAAGTTCACCGTAAAATATAAGGTTACAATGTGGAACACTTTACAGAATGCTTTTTTGCAACCGTAAATTTTACAGTAGCGAATTGCTGCTTGTTTACGGTACACTACTGTTAAATAAAACAGATGTAATGTAAACCTGTTTACAGTAATTTACTTTAAAAATAGCAGTTGCAAGTGTAAATTTCTTTAATAGTAATTACAGTCTATCTCCGTAATAAACAATTCAACCGTATGAAATATTATAGTATTTTATTGTAAACTTCAATTTTACAGAAAATTACCGGCAGCTGTGGTTGCCAGAATTTCATCGCAAAAAATACGGTATAACACAAAAGGCATTACAAGTGGTTGCCATAGATTTTACAACAGTCAGTCAGGTTATTGTAAATTACTAAATGAGGTAATAAATGCAGTCAATCAACATACAAATTATCATTAACAGATTTAAAAAAAACGTTTTTGCATACTGACACTGTGTTAAAACAGTTTGAGCTGATTCAGTAACTTGCAGTGTACTCACAATGTTGATCTTGGAAATAAAATGTGTCCATATATAAAAGTAAACCAGGGCCACTTGCTCTGTTTGAACAATAATAATAAGTCCACACTTGACTGAAGACATGGCACTAAATCAGTTCGAGAAACTGGAAATGTAGTACTGCATGGACTGCCATTTTCTTCATCTTTCTGCAGAAAAGAGACACAAAGACAAGTTAGTCCATGAGCATTACAGTATACAGTAAGCTCACAGTATTTTTTTACTACACATAAGCAAGCAACACTCTGGAATTTCACAGGCCACTTTGATAATTAATAGATCAGGGCCTGTGTCACCTATGCCACAGGCCGGTCCCACCATACACAATAGCATTTACACTAGTGTAGAGATCTACTTCAACATACTTATGCTGCAAGTCCACAGGGGTAAAAGAAATGATAATGAGAACTAATCATTTTCTAGCTTTTGCCCTGACACTCAATTCATCTTTAAGACTTATACAGGTGGCCTGTGTACCTGAGAAAGATGGATTAAGAGGTTCGAATTAGGGTGTGCGATATCATGATTTCTGAACGTGGACGATTAAAATGTCTCCACAATCTGCTTAATACCATCATGCAGTGCTTTCTGCAAGTTGTAGTTTTGGCGCTTCTGTCTTAACACATTGTACAAAGCGACATACATTCACATCACATGTTAATACAATGTTAGAGTTCATGTCACAATCATGTGACACTGGCATTCATTGTAAACCAGTAAAGTTAATTATTTGTGCATGTTCTGAAGCTTTGGTGGTTAAACTTTATCATTCATGTGCTGGGAATAATTCACCCCAAAATGAAAATTCTGTCATCATTTAGTCACTCTCATGTTGTTACAAACCTATTTTAATTTCTTGTGTTGAACACAAAAGATGTATGAGTAATATTAATCTGTAAAAGTCCAAGACAGCTTTACTAATATGATGTTAAAAGTTCAGATGTTGATCATATGGTTTTATGTTAGCATAAAAATTAAGCGTAAGCATAAGGACAAAATTGGGACATCCACTGTTATACAAGGAAAGATTGTAAACACATTGTGGTTGTAATGAATTACTCTGAAAATTGTAGTTCTGCAATTTTGTTATATCAATGAAAAAAAAGAGTTAGAATAGTTGAACAATCAAGTGGTAGCATGAATGATCTGATAATTATTGATGCAGGGCAGTTTCAGTTCAAAAGCATATAAATTAAATGTACTTACTAAAGCTCAGAGACTTGCCAATCCCGTGAATTTTCCAGCTGTGCCAAGTTAAGGAAAGGGATAATTTATTAGTATTTTCAATACAACTTTTTGGTTAAAAGTTAAGGAATTAATGTATTAATTAACGTATCTAATCTAAATAATAGACTCACAAGAAAAAGAGATTGATGAGGTCCCTGTCGCATACAGCCTCTTGTAACATAAGGAGATAAAATAAAATACATTTGTTCCTGAATAAGACCAAATTCAACAAAAAGTTCAACAAAGCATATACGGCAAAAATATGTCTTTAAAAGTAATTAAAAAATCTCACCACTCTTTGATGTCACAAAGGTCCAGAAGTTGTTTCTTCCAAGTCATCAGCCACTCACAAGTTTAAATGCAATGTCTGAAATGTGGCAAGTAAAAGCAAATGTAAATGCATTTTAATTTAACAGAAATTATTTGAAATTGTTAAATTTACTTACTTTTAAGTAGAGTACCAGCCGTTAACCTAATCTGAAGGGTCACAAAAATCATTGAAAAAAAAGGTGTCCAGAAATGATTTGCAATGGTTTTATTTACCTCTGCATGTAGACAAGCAAACATTCTGAACTCTCTGCTAGTCTCAGACTATTTTGAGAGAAAAAAATCAAAACTCAGCATATAACACTATGCAGGGAGTTTCATACAATTGTTGTGTAACATCTTTAGAATCTTTAGTAAAGACTAGAACTGCAGTAATCTGAACAAATGCAGCCTTTAACAAAACTGTCCCAAAAAATCTGTTACATTTTTCTTAAGTTATCATTAGACATTGGTAACTTTTACCAAGATGGTGGAATAAGCCAGTTTACCAATTTAACTGAACCAAAACCAATGCTTATTAAAACATTAACAAAAAAAAAACTTAAAGAATACTTTTTCTGTTAGTGGTTAACAGTTAAAGTAAAGTGGGTACTGTTCCATACAGGTGGTGCTGTTTAAGTGTTATCTTAACACTTCAACTGGATGTTAACTGAACGTCCATATTTAACATGTCTCTCTCCACTCATGATCAGAGAGATCCGCGATGAGGCTGAGGACTCTTGGATTCACTGATAGTTGCTTCTTGTTCTTCTTAGTTTCCACTTTTGTGCCCTTCTCAGGATTGATGTTGAAGAAACACCTTTTTTAAACACAAGAATTCAGAATTAACCACTAGATTACTTGATTTGTTCTAAACAAGAAAAAAAATCTTTACCTCTGAATGAACTCAAGTGTGGAGCCAAGACCCACAGGATAGTGGATATTGAGGCAGTAATAGCTTGCAAACATCATGCAGACTGCAGCGATGAAGTTGGAGATGTCGTCATTCACAATTTTTTGGTCTACACTCAGCATGAATAGCTTTGCAGCATAGCATGATGTTCCTGCAGAAAGATACACTTAGAAAATAACTGCATATCAGCCAGTACATACACATGTAATATTTCCTTACATGAGCTCAGGCTGCTTCAGCAAAACAGATCAACTTACCACAAACAATGATACATGGTGTCACAGGCAAGCTTTCCACTTGTACTTCTTTTGTCATACAAGTTTCTTCAACATAGTAGAACAAGTCCTCCTCTTTTTCATTAAAGTAGGAGAGCAGGAGGAGCACCAGATCCTTCACATCTTCTGAGCAGCCCTCTAACTGTCCTCTCTGAATTTTCAGCTTTGTTACAGCTTGCAAAACTTGTTTGCTCCTGTCTGCACCAATGCCTCTCATGAAGTCCAGAACCCGTTTTCCTTTTTTCTCGACATTTCTGAAGAATGTCTCTTTTAGTGATACACCAGTAAGGTCATGAAAGTGAACTATCATGCCAATCTCCTTAAACAAAAAAGGCCACTCCTCGATGAGCGACTGCAGATCTGCTCCACTGTTTATTGCTTTACGCTGGGAGAAGAAGGTGCACTTCATAAGAGGTTTTACCTCCTCTGGACTGAAAGTTGTCTTTTCACTGAGCACCTTCATTTGGTCTTTTTTCTCTTGTTGGCTTTCCAGTGTCTCGCTCACTGGCATAAATTTCATATCCCACATTATGCAGCCATATGTGTCCTGAACAGCTGCCCTTTGTTCAGCTGGGATTTCATCAGTATCACATTCATCTGACCCCCGTTTGCGCTTCTGTATCCTTGGTACTGAGGACCGCTTTACATTTTCAATTCGTGCTTGCAGCTGCTTGACCAGTGAGTGATATCCTGCTCCTACCACATCACTTTCTATGACATCTTGCAGTGAGCATGGATACTTTGCAACCATTTTCTTGGCAACTTCTGTGGAGGCTTGTTTACTGGGAGAAGCACAGGCAAGCATCATTTCTGAAACTACAATACGGATCATTTCTCTACGTAACTTTGGGCTTGGCCTTTTCCCTCTCTCCAAACACTGCATCGATGCTTCAGGAAGCTTCTTCCATGGAATCTGGAAGCTGTCAACCCAATCTATAGTAGCAATCAGGCGGCTGGGTGAGGGTGAGGGAGAGAGTGAGACTGAGGAGCACGCTGAGGATGGTGGAGAGGTTAATGTTGACTGGCTATGGATTTCTGTAGTCTGTGCTGTAAAATAAATTTAAATTCAAAGGTACAGAATGACAATTTAATTTATTTTACTTAAAAGTAACTAAGCATAATGTACTTACTGGTTTGCTTCCAGGCACCAACCAATTTTCTAGCTTGAATTGGTCTCAGTATTGTGAGCAGATCAGCTTCCTGAATGTACTTAAAATCTTCAATGGATTCCACACCTAAAGATTGTAGTGTCTCCAATACAATATGTACAACTGAGGTTGGGAGATCTGGTAACACATTGGTAATGGCACTGCGTACGTTGCTTGGCTCTACATCCTCCATTTCTGAGTAAGTAAAAAACTGTTACAATCAAATTGTTGTGTAAAAGAGATAATGACAATTCTGTCATAAATTACTAACCCACAAGTCATTCGACAGCCCTGGGACCTCTGTTCATCTTCACAACACAAAGCTTTCTGACACCCCCATAGACAGCTACATAACTGACTTTTAAAGCACAGAAAGGGAGTAAAGACATAGTCCATGTCACTCCAGTGCTTCAACTGTAACTGTATAAAGCAACAAGGATACTTTTTGTGCGTAAACCCAAAAAAATAACAACTTTATTTAACAATTTCCTGACTTCCGCATCAGTCTCAACTCGCGTCCTGGAAGACCACATGACGCATGTGTCTGGTGCTGACATATAACAGCGGCTTCAGCATCTGTAAAATACGCATGCGTTGTGAATGCTGACTCCTCTGTCAGCTCCACAGTGCATGCGCCGTGAATGCAGCTTTAGCGCCTGCTTGACACGCATGCGTTGTAAACACTTTAGAGACTGAAATAGTTGAATAAAGGCATTATTTTTGTTTGTTTACGCACAAAAAATACCCTTGTCGCTTAAATCAGTTACAGCTGAAGCACAGGAGTGACATGGACTATATCAACGATAATTAAAAGTCAGTTACGTTGCTGTCTATGGGGGAGTCAGAAATCTCACAGACCGCATCAAAACTTTTTTTATTTGTGTTCTGAAGATGAACTGAGGTCCTAGGGTTGTCGAACAACTTGTGGGTGAGTAATTCATGACCGAATTGCCATTTTTGGGCAGAGTTTCACTTTAAGCAAACATTAGACATTAGTAACTTTTACGAAAATGTGTAATAAGTCAGTTTACCAATTTAAATGAACCAAAACCAATGCTTATTAAAACATTACCATTACCCAAAACCTCAAAGAATACTTTTTCTGTTAATGGTAAACAGATAAGGTAAAGTAAAGTGGTTACTGTTTACTTAACTAACAGTATTTACAGTACTACATATTCATTAGTGTGACAACACACTGTGTTTTAATGAAACCATTTGGTAACCATCCTTCATGTAAGCAGCCAATGGATAGAAATCAATTAAGTCACTGATGTTCAGACATTGCATCTCTTCATTGTCTTTCCTCACAGAGTACACGTGGTATTGAGGAAGGAATTCTGCTTTGTACATTGACACCAGAAGATAAACAGTGTCATTTTTTATCAACACAAGCACAAGTTCACAAAACTCCACAGAGTCAGTATTCCCTGTGACAAGAAACTGTCCTTTCTTGTATGATGTTCCTTTATACAGCATTTCTACTGTGACCTTTGTGTTGGTCTCAGTGAAGCCATATTGTCTGACTACATCTTGAATGGCTTGACTGTACAGTGCTGGGTAAAACGGACAACCACATTTAACTTGCAACACAGACTGTCCCATTGAGCCTGCTGAAAGATAAGCCTGCAACATCTGATGTCTGTCAGACAGAGTAAGACAGAGGTTTTTGAAATTTCTCAAATTCCTTGCACATCTCTTGAAATAACTATGCTTACTCTCAAAGCGCATAGTCCACAATCTGATCAAGGGGCCAAATTTCTGGATCAGTGCTGGGTAATGACGTAAATAATGGTGCTTTGGTTTCAGGTTAGTTTCTGGGAATAATGCTTTTCTTGACTCTAAATACTCTTGAATAAGAACATCAAGATATGCAATCTGAGGGACAGATATTTTCTGAGCACATATCAAGTCCACAATGTCTTTCAGCTGCAGAGTCAGTTGCCACACATCATCTGCTGCATCTTTCACTTGGTCACCAATTATGAGCGGCAGCAGTCTTAAAAAATTCCAGTTCTGTATTGCATTTCCTGTGACCTTAGCTGCTTGAGGATTAACCTCACATGGCTTAGCAGAAGCATCAGTGGCACAGTATTTGAATTGTTTAATGCGCCTGTTCAAAGTGGAGTATGTGAACCATGCTTTTTTTTTAATGAAATACTTCAGATACAGTGCAAGATCATAAGACAAAACACCCTCAAAGATGTCGTGTCCTACACAAGGTGGCAAACCTGGCTGACATACATTAAAGTATTTCAAAGTATTGAATACTGACTTGAATTTAACTCCTTCCACGCCTTGTGTTTCTTCAGTCTGGATGCGGTCAACAGCTAAATTGTAGTTCTCAATGGTGCGGGCTGTTCCACAAACATTAGGATCATCGCCCTGAAATTCAGATCGGGTTATTAGACAATATCTACAGAAATATTCTGCACGACTGAAATTTTCAGAGAAGCCACCGATACAATGCGAACCCAGATTATCTCCAGCAATGCAATACAACGTTCCTTTTACAACGGTTTCATCTGATACTGCAATCCCATTCTCCTCCAATTCCTTCAAATCGGCTAGTAAATCAGAGAACACCTTAGCATTCCCAAATAGTTTGAAATCTTTCTCTCTGCACAATAAAACAAGTGACATGTGGTTTGTGTCAGACCGTACATGAAGTGGCAAATTAGCAACAGATATGTAAACAGCTAATACTTTATGTCTCGTCTTTGCGGAGCCTAAAGGGTTAACGACTTCAAAGGCATCCTGGTACAGTACTAGCCTCAGACTTGATGGATTTTGAACAAAAAAGTCATTAGATTTGAACATCTGACCATCAGTAACATCAGTTAAAACATCTGAGCGAGGCTCAGCAGAGTGCTCATCTGACACTCAATTCTGCCACATACCAGATTTTAAAAAGCATTCTAAAGTCTCTTTGACAGGCACATAATAGGCACACCTATCTATTCTGTTCTCATCCCTTCCTAAAAAAAAAAACTTTCTTAGGCTCCACATAGTTGAACATGTTTTTGAAACACGGAGTTCTTGAGTGTGCAGTCCTCACTGGCCCTGTATGACAATCAGAGAACAGATCAGATTCCCTGACAGACTGACAAATATTGGCGATGTCATCATCTGATAAGGATGTTTCATTCTTTAGCAGTGCAGTAAGTTTACTTAATGAATATGTCTGACCCAACTTGTGTATATTTTGAATCTCATCAACAATGTGCTGTGTGGTTGAAGCAGGTAGTAAGAACTGTCCCTGCAGTTTTAAGTAAAATAAACAAACATTCCTAAGAAAAAGATCACTGAAATCATCTGATGTGTCCATATTTTCTTCATCTGTGCCTGCCTCAACAAATTCAGGGCAAGAGTCATGTAATTCAGCTGGAACAGATTGTGATGATGACTGATAAGCCGACAAGTCTCTATACAAGTCACTGATTCTGCTTTCTGTCAAATCTCTGTGTTTCCGTGACATGTGGGAGGAAAATGAAGATTTGACCTTAAAAACATCTGTGCATCCTCTCACTGGACAACTCACAGCACGTCCTTCCACAATATGCTCTTTCAAGTGAGCTATTAGACTATTAGCATCTTGACACTGTCGTTCACATAACGCCACCGCACATTTAACAGCGACAACAGCTGTACCGACAGTAACGTTAACAGGTGCATTTACATTATGTTTGCGGTAGAAATGAGCCTTAAACGATGCATATGTAACGAAAGTCTGTTTGCAATCGACCGCAAAGCACTTAAATAAACAACGTGGTTCATTTCGATGAAGTTTACAATGAAGTACATACCCCCTCAATGACTTGACCGACTTGCCACAGAAATTGCAACTAAACATAGCCAAAACTGGTTAAATAACAACAACGAAAGGAAAATAAATCTTTAACTTTTTAGTTTGTAACAGTATTGTTTGGCTTACCTCGAAAAGAAATGTTGAACTCCCAGAAATCAAAAGGATGGACGAGGATGGTGTATGTACTCCAAAAGCAGCTGCTTGGCGCGCTAAAATGGCGCTGACTGAAATATAAAACGACATCGACCGTTAACGTTATTAATGAATTGTCGTGCTCTCTTAAGCATTTTTAAAAGTAAGCCAAGAAATGGATTAAAAGAAGATTAAAAGACGTCAAAAGTACACTTCGCATTAGCAGTGTATGAGTTTTCAAGCACATTTTTCATTAGCGAGTTACCACGTAACCTTAATTTAAGTCATTTGAAAACGCAAGCTTAAATGCAAGTTGACAAGGCATCAGAATTACACTTTGCGTTAGCAGTGCACGATAATCTATTACCTTAGTTTTGCAACTTGCAAGTTACCCCGTGAAAAAGTAGCCAAAGGAGTACTCACCACTTGCTGCATGCAGGTCGCGCTGCGCAATTAACAGGCCTAATCTTAGAAGTGGGGAGACGATCTTCTTCCTCTTGTGTGTTTCTTCTTCGGCGGTTCGGTCTTTACGTTTGTTCACGCTTTTTATTATTATTTCAAATGCCATTTCGCAAGCACCACTAATAAAAACACAGTTTCATAATTGTTTTAAAATGGTCAAGTTTTTTTCTTATGTTTGAACAGTTTTGCTTTGTTCATCCTATTCATATAGTCTAGTTGTGGTAATTAAGAAATAATGTGGAAAATCTTTTTTTAGAATAGCTATGATAAAATTATTTCTTGACTTTCTTCAAGACATTCGTTTTGTTTTCATTGCAATTAGCATTAACTATCAGATTAGATCCATAAAAGGACAATACATACATAATATTTAAAGTTTTAACTAAAATTGACAAAAAGATAAACATGTTTAACATCTTGTTACTGTAGGATTTAAGGTATGTGTTTGTTGGATTTTAAACAGTTTTATATAGTAAATTCTACAGTACACATTAAGAAAATGTGATAATTTACACAGAATAATACCATTGTTTTTAAGGTAATTCCTTGTTTGTAAAGGCACAGTATTTTCCCATTAATTTCACCCAAAATTAAAAATTTTACTGTAAGAATCTGTGTTTTCTACATATTAAGAGAGTAAAAATAAAATGTATGTACTGTTTCTTAAATTATGGTAATTTAATGCATGCAATACGGTGATATACTATTTAGGTTTAAAAAGTATTTTACCGTTGCTGTTTTAGAGTTTTTTACTGTAGTTTTCACAGACTTTTTTTACAGTGTATTGTCCGCCTCAGCTCAGAGCTGGACTTGGGCCCTAGCAGTTTTTGTCCCACATTGGCCCTCTACCATTTCTGTCGATGCGCATGGTCGGGTCTGTCGACCGGGGGGGATGGAATGCATGGCTAAGTCTGTCGACTGGGGGGGTGGCATGCATACGTGTCGTTTGCATTCGCATTGCGTGCATTCGCATTTATAATACGTCCGTCTGAGCGGCCAAAGTGTCAGTTCCGGCCCCATACATTAGCGGCCCACTGGGAAAACGCCCGGTACGCCAGATGGCCAGTCCGCCCCTGCCTCAGCTTGCCTCCCACAGATGTTGGAATAAAGCTACATTTTAATTAATTTATCTTAAACTTACCAGTCAGGGTGTGAACAGATGCTGCAAGTGAAATGGCATGTGCTCTCTCTCCTTCTCAGCAGGGGACAAAAGAGGAAGAGGAGAAAGCAAGGACAGACACATAGATGCATTGTACAGATAAAGAGGAGAAGTGAAGCGATGAAGGCTGGGTTTTGATGAGTCGGCGCAGCGAACGCTGTAAAGCCGTGTGTCCGGGGGACATTTGAATTCAGCCTGTGTGTCTCCTGCTTCACTAGGAGCTCTAGCACGTGGCTTAGCAGCGGGGAGCGAGAAAAACAACGAGCAGCCTCAATCTCCCTCACCAGGAGCCACAGAAAGGACACAGCTGTATAACTCAGGTGATCAGAAACAAGAGAGAGCGAGAGAAGAACTGAACCCACAAGGGAGGGAGGAGTCGTGGAGTTAGAGCAGCAGCCGAGAGAAGAAGGACCACTGTGGGCTCGCCAGCCTCTGCCTTTGTGGACTGGAGACAAGGCTGCCCAGATGCGGTTCGCTTCTGGACTCTGATTGGCTGGAATAGGCGGGGAGAGGCTGACGCAGAGAAAGTCAGGCAGGGAAATGACATTTACACCGTGTATCAATTTTAAACTCCGAGCCTGTGTGTGTCTTTGAGAGGGGTGCGGTGGGAGGGGTCGAGGGTGGGGGGGATGTAGTCTGGGGAGAGTGCGGGCTGCTGTAAATAAATAAAGGCGAGAAACTCAAATCAGGAGCGCTACAGAGAGAGCAACAAACGCACACACCTGGAGCCTGTAAAGCGTGTGCCTGTTTTTTTGTATGATGTTCCTTTATACAGCATTTCTACTGTGACCTTTGTGTTGGTCTCAGTGAAGCCATATTGTCTGACTACATCTTGAATGGCTTGACTGTACAGTGCTGGGTAAAACGGACAACCACATTTAACTTGCAACACAGACTGTCCCATTGAGCCTGCTGAAAGATAAGCCTGCAACATCTGATGTCTGTCAGACAGAGTAAGACAGAGGTTTTTGAAATTTCTCAAATTCCTTGCACATCTCTTGAAATAACTATGCTTACTCTCAAAGCGCATAGTCCACAATCTGATCAAGGGGCCAAATTTCTGGATCAGTGCTGGGTAATGACGTAAATAATGGTGCTTTGGTTTCAGGTTAGTTTCTGGGAATAATGCTTTTCTTGACTCTAAATACTCTTGAATAAGAACATCAAGATATGCAATCTGAGGGACAGATATTTTCTGAGCACATATCAAGTCCACAATGTCTTTCAGCTGCAGAGTCAGTTGCCACACATCATCTGCTGCATCTTTCACTTGGTCACCAATTATGAGCGGCAGCAGTCTTAAAAAATTCCAGTTCTGTATTGCATTTCCTGTGACCTTAGCTGCTTGAGGATTAACCTCACATGGCTTAGCAGAAGCATCAGTGGCACAGTATTTGAATTGTTTAATGCGCCTGTTCAAAGTGGAGTATGTGAACCATGCTTTTTTTTTAATGAAATACTTCAGATACAGTGCAAGATCATAAGACAAAACACCCTCAAAGATGTCGTGTCCTACACAAGGTGGCAAACCTGGCTGACATACATTAAAGTATTTCAAAGTATTGAATACTGACTTGAATTTAACTCCTTCCACGCCATGTGTTTCTTCAGTCTGGATGCGGTCAACAGCTAAATTGTAGTTCTCAATGGTGCGGGCTGATCCACAAACATTAGGATCATCGCCCTGAAATTCAGATCGGGTTATTAGACAATATCTACAGAAATATTCTGCACGACTGAAATTTTCAGAGAAGCCACCGATACAATGCGAACCCAGATTATCTCCAGCAATGCAATACAACGTTCCTTTTACAACGGTTTCATCTGATACTGCAATCCCATTCTCCTCCAATTCCTTCAAATCGGCTAGTAAATCAGAGAACACCTTAGCATGCCCAAATAGTTTGAAATCTTTCTCTCTGCACAATAAAACAAGTGACATGTGGTTTGTGTCAGACCGTACATGAAGTGGCAAATTAGCAACAGATAAGTAAACAGCTAATACTTTATGTCTCGTCTTTGCGGAGCCTAAAGGGTTAACGACTTCAAAGGCATCCTGGTACAGTACTAGCCTCAGACTTGATGGATTTTGAACAAAAAAGTCATTAGATTTGAACATCTGACCATCAGTAACATCAGTTAAAACATCTGAGCGAGGCTCAGCAGAGTGCTCCTCTGACACACAATTCTGCCACATACCAGATTTTAAAAAGCATTCTAAAGTCTCTTTGACAGGCACATAATAGGCACACCTACCTATTCTGTTCTCATCCCTTCCTAAAAAAACTTTCTTAGGCTCCACATAGTTGAACATTTTTTTGAAACACTGAGTTCTTGAGTGTGCAGTCCTCATTGGCCCTGTATGACAATCAGAGAACAGATCAGATTCCCTGACAGACTGACAAATATTGGCGATGTCATCATCTGATAAGGATGTTTCATTCTTTAGCAGTGCAGTAAGTTTACTTAATGAATATGTCTGACCCAACTCGTGTATATTTTGAATCTCATCAACAATGTGCTGTGTGGTTGAAGCAGGTAGTAAGAACTGTCCCTGCAGTTTTAAGTAAAATAAACAAACATTCCTAAGAAAAAGATCACTGAAATCATCTGATGTGTCCATATACCCTTCATCTGTGCCTGCCTCAACAAATTCAGGGCAAGAGTCATGTAATTCAGCTGGAACAGATTGTGATGATGACTGATAAGCCGACAAGTCTCTATACAAGTCACTGATTCTGCTTTCTGTCAAATCTCTGTGTTTCCGTGACATGTGGGAGGAAAATGAAGATTTGACCTTAAAAACATCTGTGCATCCTCTCACTGGACAACTCACAGCACGTCCTTCCACAATATGCTCTTTCAAGTGAGCTATTAGACTATTAGCATCTTGACACTGTCGTTCACATAACGCCACCGCACATTTAACAGCGACAACAGCTGTACCGACAGTAACGTTAACAGGTGCATTTACATTATGTTTGCGGTAGAAATGAGCCTTAAACGATGCATATGTAACGAAAGTCTGTTTGCAATCGACCGCAAAGCACTTAAATAAACAACGTGGTTCATTTCGATGAAGTTTACAATGAAGTACATACCCCCTCAATGACTTGACCGACTTGCCACAGAAATTGCAACTAAACATAGCCAAAACTGGTTAAATAACAACAACGAAAGGAAAATAAATCTTTAACTTTTTAGTTTGTAACAGTATTGTTTGGCTTACCTCGAAAAGAAATGTTGAACTCCCAGAAATCAAAAGGATGGACGAGGATGGTGTATGTACTCCAAAAGCAGCTGCTTGGCGCGCTAAAATGGCGCTGACTGAAATATAAAACGACATCGACCGTTAACGTTATTAATGAATTGTCGTGCTCTCTTAAGCATTTTTAAAAGTAAGCCAAGAAATGGATTAAAAGAAGATTAAAAGACGTCAAAAGTACACTTCGCATTAGCAGTGTATGAGTTTTCAAGCACATTTTTCATTAGCGAGTTACCACGTAACCTTAATTTAAGTCATTTGAAAACGCAAGCTTAAATGCAAGTTGACAAGGCATCAGAATTACACTTTGCGTTAGCAGTGCACGATAATCTATTACCTTAGTTTTGCAACTTGCAAGTTACCCCGTGAAAAAGTAGCCAAAGGAGTACTCACCACTTGCTGCATGCAGGTCGCGCTGCGCAATTAACAGGCCTAATCTTAGAAGTGGGGAGACGATCTTCTTCCTCTTGTGTGTTTCTTCTTCGGCGGTTCGGTCTTTACGTTTGTTCACGCTTTTTATTATTATTTCAAATGCCATTTCGCAAGCACCACTAATAAAAACACAGTTTCATAATTGTTTTAAAATGGTCAAGTTTTTTTCTTATGTTTGAACAGTTTTGCTTTGTTCATCCTATTCATATAGTCTAGTTGTGGTAATTAAGAAATAATGTGGAAAATCTTTTTTTAGAATAGCTATGATAAAATTATTTCTTGACTTTCTTCAAGACATTCGTTTTGTTTTCATTGCAATTAGCATTAACTATCAGATTAGATCCATAAAAGGACAATACATACATAATATTTAAAGTTTTAACTAAAATTGACAAAAAGATAAACATGTTTAACATCTTGTTACTGTAGGATTTAAGGTATGTGTTTGTTGGATTTTAAACAGTTTTATATAGTAAATTCTACAGTACACATTAAGAAAATGTGATAATTTACACAGAATAATACCATTGTTTTTAAGGTAATTCCTTGTTTGTAAAGGCACAGTATTTTCCCATTAATTTCACCCAAAATTAAAAATTTTACTGTAAGAATCTGTGTTTTCTACATATTAAGAGAGTAAAAATAAAATGTATGTACTGTTTCTTAAATTATGGTAATTTAATGCATGCAATACGGTGATATACTATTTAGGTTTAAAAAGTATTTTACCGTTGCTGTTTTAGAGTTTTTTACTGTAGTTTTCACAGACTTTTTTTACAGTGTGCTTAAAACTGTCACGCCCGTAATGAATTATTATGGTTGTTCAGAGCAAATAAGTGAGATGAATTGTTGTTTAAAATCATCAACATACATATTTGGCTTTGTATATTAAGTTTCAAGTTATTTGTATTTGTAATTATTATATGACATAAACTTAAACTTTAAAACGTTATGGACGTGACACAGCAGTGAGGCGTTGTGACATCCTAATTATAGCCATTATAAATTCACAAGGCAGTAATAGTAAGACAGAGTGAGTGTATTAATTTTTCAGACATACCTTCATCTTTCTGCAAAATGCCTTTTTTAAACATAAAGTACAAAAAGGGGAGCCTTTGATCCCTCTTCAGAAAGCATGAAAAATGGTTGGTGGAAAATGTAATTTTGGCATTGTTATACCTGATGTGGGTGGGAAATCAAGGCAATTTTCTTAAAATGTTTATTGAAGTACATTAATACAATATAAAGCAGGCCTAAATGGACAAATTAAAAATGATTTTGTTCTTTTAGTAGAAACTTTATTTTTTCATGGTAAGGTTGACATTTTCATGGAATTGCTCATACAAAGTGATTTAGAGACTTTGAGCTCCAAGGCCACAAATTCAAACTGTTTAACTAACAATATTGATAGCAGTACATTAACTTGTTACTGGTTTTTAATGTAGATTGCTACACCCCCACCTCTATTTGGGCGGTCAGTCCTAATAACACCACTTATATTGATTTCTTTATCTGAAACCGATTTACTTAACCAGGTTTCAGACAAGACAATTACAACAGTATCTGATTTTCTTAATAAGAATCTTAGAGTGAGCCCAGATATGCAACATGTCCATTTTAGGAACAAGACTGCGTACATTCAAATGAAAGAAACCAAGACCAGACCTTTCTTTAAAATCTGCCGGTGTATGAAAGTCTATAGGGGTGTACTCCTCCTAGAGCTTTCAAACTACATCCACCAAACTTTCCACAAACCTTCAGTCTGGTCTGACTTGAGTTGCTATATCTTTTCTAACTGATCCGGGTTCTGGTTTTCGAAAACCGGACTCTCAAAACCACCAAATTTTGACGGCTCATAACTCAAAGCGAGGATGTCTTATAGGGCTGCAACTAATGATTATTTTAATTGTCGACTAATCTAACAATTATTTTTTCGATTAGTCGACTAACAATTTTTTTATCTAATAACGATTTTTTGGATTAATCCTTTGGCAAACTTTGCAAATAAACAATAAGTTCTAGTATTTTCTTACATTATAAAGCAAATCATACTTTTTACTCCACTACATATTATAAATAAATATTGTCGTTTTAACATTTTAATCCGTGTTTACATTAAAATCACCATCTTTTAATTAAGTAGTTTTAATTTTAAAAGAAAAAAAATGATTTTTTTATGTAATTAAGTACTGTATCAAAGGTANAAAAAAATGTTTTATTGCACTTATGCTTTTTGTTGTCCTTATGTTGTTCCAATTGCTTCCATTGTTTCCCTCATCTGTAGGTCGCTTTGGATAAAAGCGTCTGCTAAATGACTAAATGTAAATGTAAAAACATTAAAAAAATGTGTATATGAAATACTAGAGCATGATATATGCTCTGTATTTTTTTCCTACAAGTAATATCCGACTCTATTTTCAGTCTCATAATATAATTTAGTAAAAGTAAAATACTACTATCTGTCTCTGTTTATTGTACAAAACTATCACTGAATAAAAGACTCTAATGCAGAGTGGCGTTAAAGCGAGCCCGCGCACCCGGAACTCAGAATGATGCGCTTAATGCATTTGCTTCGTTATTTACAGTTATGCGCATCCCGGACGCACAATGATGCGCTTAAAGCACCTACTCCTTCTGAAGTCCCGGGGATCATTTTGCTCCCCAAAGTAAATAATAGTTACAACACAAAGAGAAGAGATGTTACATGTTTACCACATAGTGCTTGCATCAATCCGACAGTATACAGTTAAATCAGAGGTTTAAAAAGAGTTATTTCGTATGAAGACGCAACATATTCAGACCGCTTCCAGTGCTTCTAATAAGCTAAGCTATACTCAGCAAGTAACGTTAATTCACAGTCTCTAGCAAAATACATTTTAAACAAAACCATAGACTGTCATCTTGTCTTTATTAAGAATAATGAAAACATTGGAACAT
Source organism: Triplophysa rosa (assembly GCF_024868665.1). Taxonomy (NCBI): domain Eukaryota; kingdom Metazoa; phylum Chordata; class Actinopteri; order Cypriniformes; family Nemacheilidae; genus Triplophysa; species Triplophysa rosa. The sequence goes on from NC_079914.1 coordinate 5,595,227, forward strand.
CTTGGAAAGAGTAGCGTCCTGACCGTCACCGTACACACGCATGCTGACTGGAGATTGACAGACAGCACCAGCGGAGGTCAGAGTTTCTTAATTATGCTATATCGGTTTATTCCTCGCATAAAGCTATCGAATGACAAAAATTGCATTGGTGGTTTCATGATAGTGGGTCCTTTTTGAAGCTTAAGAGTAATTTAAGCAGGGTCACAATCTGCAAAGGTTCACATACACTAACTTACACTAGTACAATAGCGTTAATGTAAATCATTAATGTAAAGCGTAGTTTTACATTACAAAAAAGTAAATTACAAAAAAGTAATTTATTATAAAAGTCTACATCTACGTTCCCCTCTCTGTCCGTTTGTGATTGCGTGTCCATGCTGTGATGATCGCATTCCGGGGGTAACGTTAGGGGGAATTCCTCCGTCCATTCACTAACTTACTGCGTCCGAGGCTCTCGATCGCTTTTTGTCGGGTGAATTATACTTTCTCTTGTTCTGCTGATTAATTTACACACGCCCGGGAACAGAAACCACTATTACAGCAGATAAACGTAAATAATACGAAGCGTCAACGCATTTAACGCACGTCGACGTATTTTAGTAGTTGACATAATCGACGACGTCGATGCGTCGTTGCAGCACTAATGTCGTAGAAACTTGCGAGTTACCACGTTTGAAGAAGCTGGCAGGCTCTGTAAGAACTTACCTCACAATCATCTTTACCTGGCCCGCCGGCCAAGTGCGGCCCGTCAATCATCTTTACCTGGCCCACCTTAACATTTCAAATAAGTGGAGAGACTTTAAGAACAGTGTGCTTTAAATGCACATCCTCCTGAGACGCCACATCTTTAAAAGCCCAAAACGCTGCTACATTCAATTCGAAAGTAATTCCCGCGGCTCATAATGATTTACGTGTTATAAAGTGATTTGATCGGTCAGTCCAAGAAACGTAATGTTATTTACAACGTTATAATCAGCAATGCATTGCACAGCCACAGGCAATCGGTTTGCGCACGCGATAGGTCGCGTTCTAAAACGCGTTTTGTGCCCTTGAAAGTAGGCTAACTGTAGGAAGGGTGCACCACATGAACGGTTGTCTCAGATAAGGGGAAAACAATGTTGTTTTTATTACTGCATTCATTATGAATAATGGCTATATTTACGAAAAACAGCTGTTCATCTCCCCCAGAACTCACACTATACAAAGGATCTGCCCTATAAGTGCGTGGGGCACATGAATGCGATCGGAATTCACCCGAAGATGTGATATTAGCGTTCAGTTTCTTGCACGGATCAATTGACTTGCTTTATAAGACGCTAATTTAACGTCACAAGGGGCAGGGATTACTTTTGTGTTGAATGTATTTGCGTTTTTTACTTTTATTGATTTAACTTTAATTAATTCAACCAAATATCTTCAGAAATATCTTATTGAAAAAACAATGTCACCCACATCTTGGATGTACTGGAGAACTGTGGGTGAGTAAATTAGTAGCAATTTTTGGGTAAATTAATGCATTAAGGAATATAAAATACAGTTAAAAAGACAATATCCCTTTTAATTTAATATCATGAAAAGGCACAAATACTGGATTCAATATTTGTGTGCATGTTGTAATATATGGCCTATAAGTAACAGCAACAAAAACAGTATAAAAGGAACAAAACAAAAGAAATAACAGAAATACAAATTAACAGAAGAAATGAGAATATGGTAAAAAAAAACTGGCCGCATCCTATTTATACTTTTGGAGTCTGGCCCTCTAAGAAAAGTAGTTGAAGACCCTTTGCTTAGAGTATCATCAACTAGTAGATGCCAAGCCATGCCCATAGCAACCAAACAGGTTAGCCTAGCAACCGTTTAGCAAAACCGTTTAGCAAAACCTATATCTCTTCATCAGAACATCGTAGAGACACAGGAGTTGGTTCATTTCACTCATAGCTTAGAGCATCATCAATTGGCATATACCAAGCCACGCCCATAACAACCAAACAGGTTAGCCTAGCAACC